>NC_039269.1:3317141-3594641 GCF_003368295.1 Carassius auratus | reverse complement strand
AATCATCTTAAATGTAGCGCCTTCCATCTAATTGCTCTGCTTTGTGTAGCGAATGCAACAGAAGGCCATCCCCTTTGGAAGGAAACATGGTCGTTTTTCTCAGTATAAACTGATCAATTGAATGGGACATCAAAAAATGAAATTTGAAGCAGCAATTTTTTTGCTCTTATCCGTCTTTGAAATACCGCAGTAATAGCAACAAAGTGGTTTTTCCTCAAAAATGCAGTTTCTGCTGATCAAATCAGGATTTCAGGGCAGCACATTTGAGAGTTTGAACGACAGGACCCATCAGACTTAAGTGAATTATGACCCTGTTAAACCAGGTTTTAGTGCCATCCAAAGCAGACACATTTTCCAGCCTTTTCCTGTAATTTTTGAAAGCCTTTTTGCTGTAATAAAATATCACTTTTTCCAGCATTTATGCATTAAACGCCCATCATTCTCGTGTCTCTGCTCCGATTATAATCAGATTGCATCTCGCTTCCTTTTCTACGCCTCTCTCGGATCACTCTCGATAAAGATGACACGAGGGCCTGAAAACTGACCTCTGTGTCTTTCTGTCACTTCACCATTCGTGTTATGATTACATCATCTAAAGAAGCACTGTGGTGCTTGTGTGACTCTCACAATGATGTCCCATCATGCAGCTCTTTACCCATAATGCCCTGGGACCGAGTCCTCTATATATACACACTGCTCTCAAACTTGGTACACATCCTCAAACCAGCTCTTGCAGCACGTCGGATCATCACCAACGACCATGTTTTCAAAATTCTGATGTCCCCAACAGATCATTTCACAAAGAGAGTGAGAAACTCTCAGTTTTATTTCTCATAAAGCAATCCCCCGTCTTATTTCACTGTGGAAATATGATGACTGGTGATGTGGTAACTCACTGAAAACCACTGAAACCCAGCTGTGGATATTGGCAATTAAGTCAGGGATAATTGTTTGGAAACGAGAATAGGAGGCGATAAAACAGGATGGAGGAATTGATGATCACTCTCTGAATGATCCTGCACACTTCTGTCTGTGATGAGATGGCTCACAACAGGTTTGATTCTGCATTACCAATTTTAGTTGTTCAGTTCACATTAACAATAGTGCGCCCCTCGCCTCAGGTAAGCCTACTGCAATTCTGAGAGTGCTCAGGACCAGAGGCAATGATAGGTACTCATCCATAACCAACAAACCTCAGCACCTGCTGTAGCTTCCGGCAGCCATTTATTCTCACAGCATGATGTCACTGCAGATTTGGCTGTCCTGAAATGCATTAGATCAAAATAAACAAATATATATATATTTAAAAAAAAGAAAGAATCAAAATGATGGAAATGCAGGGTTTAATGTACGATAATAAAAGTGAACAGATGTTTGGATGAACAACTAGACAGTTGATTTATTATGTTAGTGCCAATATCTGCTGGTGAACCCATGACAGCTTCCCCTGATGGCATCCTCAACATTGCAAACTGCAATCTTCCATTTCCTCACAACAGGCACTGTGTCAATCTTACAGGACAGGCGGTACTGTCAGCAGCAGCTAGGTTGCATTAAAGACAGGCAATATATAAAAATATGCCACCTTACCGTCACAAAGCTTCTCTGGGGATCAATACATCTGTCAATCACTGACTGCTGTCTGACTGGGCCAAACGAAAATGCATGCATAAGAAAACGTGTGATTTCAATAAGTCAAAGGCAAATATACGTTTACTTGAAACAAGAGTACAGCTGTCACTTTAAAAAGAAATATTAAAAAGATAATTAGTACAGCTACAGAATGCATTTTGTTCTTCCATGCATTGCTGAAAGATTAAAGCAGCAAGAACCATGAGTAACACACTTGCATCTTTACTCAAGTCAGTATGCATGTTTATTCTGGACACACCATTACATTTGTAACTAGCTGTAATGTGAATATTTATTTTTCCACGCCATTCATTTGACTATATAAATTATTAAACAGCAAACAATTCCTCTGAAGAAAAAAAAAAAACCTGAAGGACATCAAAATGGGCTGATCGGATGTGTTTGCAAAAGCAAATGTGTGTATCCATAAGTTGATTTGCTGCACTCTCAGGTACCAAAGCGGTCACCGGTGTGGTAACTTTTCAAAAGGTACACGTTTGTTCAGGTTCTAATATGTACTGAAATGGACCTTGTATGTACAAACATGTACCTTTTGAAAAGGTACTGCCCAGTGACAGCTTGTCACCTTTAGAGTCTGTGTTTGGCTGGCATTGCGGCTACATTTACCTACATGTACTGTCTCCTCTGTGAGGGTTTGTGTGAAAGCTGATCTGTGAAAGTGCCATAGACGAGCTGCATCCACAGACTCCGAGGCCCTGAACTCAGAACGAGCTGAGATGGAAAAATACCTGCATGTTTACTACTTACTGTAGTAGCCTAATCAAATCCTGCTTTCACAGGAAAAAGCTAAGTGAAAGAGTAGCTCTCCGGAGAGCAAAAGCGAAGGGTTAAATGATACATTCCTACAAATGGAAGTCCATTTCTACAGCACTGTATTCCATAAAATAAGGTTGAAACCACTAACACTGTTAGGGCTCTGTTTGCTCATGCATTTGGATAAAGTAATGTTTTTAAAGACAATAAGACTGTACCAGCTAGTAACTAATAGGGAAGCCGGGGCTAGTTGTCACAACATTCAGAAGTCAAAATTAATGTTTTCTCTGTGGTTTTCAGTGTTGGTTTTAAACCCTTTCTGCTATAGCCATTTTTGCTGTTTAATTCATTATTTTATAATTTGTGCTGAAATACCTTTAAATATCCCATAGCATGACTCACTCTTTAATGAGTTATTTTATACTGTATTGATTTTTCCTGGAATGCAGTTAAATACTCTAAAACATACCCCACTGTCAGGTCAACATGTGTTTAATCTTTTGCATACAATAAATAAGCCTATGTCTATTACCTTAGTAAGTCAATAAATAAATAAATATGTATATATACTAATTTTTTGACGTATTTCGTTAAGTAAAAAGTGTGTCAACTAGCCCCAATCTCTCCTAAAAGTAATCTTACTATTTGCTATTGTTGTTCTTGTATTTTGTAATAGTGGCATGAAATCAAAATGATTTATCTTACCGCCAGATCACTGTTCTAAATATTATGTTTTATCCCCAAGTGTTGTTTAATCACTGGAATTAATATTCCCTCTATGCCCATGTGGATTTTTCATATGGGCCAGTCTATGAGCAGCTGGTTGTGAAAACACCAGTCAGACTGCCACTCAATGCCACTGCACGCACGAGCTCCGTTCCTAATTCACAGCCATTTCCAGTTAGTGTGACAACAATATCCTTTCACCCTGTAATTTATCAATTAGAGGCGAGAAACCGTCCAGCTGAGAGCTGTGCAATAATGTGCAGCTGTGTTGAAGAATTCGGCCTCTCTTTATTACTTTGCGACAAAGGGGAGACGGAGATATTTCACTCATTGCGTATCTTAAATGAGGGCACTCACAATCCATCATCTAAATGCCGCCCAACAGAGGACTGAATTCTCGCGAAAGTTCCGTAGGCAGGCAACGTGGTTCTCGCGAGAGTTCCAGCGGAGAGCGATTGAGACAGCAGCACGCGCCACCTGATGGTGTTAATGGGGTATTTCCTTTGGCTTTTTCCAACTTTATCATGATTCTGAGCTCTTTGATATTGTTAAAGCCCGGGAAATTATTCATAAACTAATAATTAATTTATTATATATATTTGTTTTTTTTTTTTTTTTTTTTTTTTTTTTGTGAACGTGGTTCTCCAAACATGAGGACGATATCAAGTTAACGCAACTAGGTAATCAGGAAATACAGAGATATTTATAAAAATATAATAAATTATTCTTTGCAGTCAATATGGTCTCTTTTCATCTCTCTTGTGGATATGCATGTTTTTTTTTCATTGACCAGTGCCATAATAAAATGTTTCATTCACTGTCATGAGTGCTTCATGAAGTCTAACATCTTTACTGCATTTTTTTTTTCCTTTTATTACAATGTACTATATTTTTCAGTTTATGGATTTATATTAAATAAATTCAGATTGATTTCAGATTACTTTTAAAAAATTATAATACACAAATAATACCATCTTAATGTGAGCCTTGTGTTTACACTCAAATGAAATAATGAGAGATAGAGTGTTTGTGTGTGTGTCAGGTCAGGCTGGGCAGCTAGTAACCCAACCCTGCGTTTTATTGAGATGTCCATTAATCCTAGCTCTCTGCCCATGACCTCTGACCTCGGGTGACCCTTGCACATGGTGTAGCTGGCCAGAGGGACTGCTGGGTCCGGATTTTGTCTCCCATCCTGACAGCAACCTACTCTCTCCCATCGGAGAGGGAATCATTAAGCATGAATCTAAAACTAGGGCCAGGGGAGAGCTTTATCCACACAAATACAGTCATGAGAAAGAAGCTCGGCTCTCATCTCAACGGATAGAGTTACACTGGACTGAAAATGATTCAGCTTTTAATTGCATTCTTCTAACTCCATATCACATCTTCATCCATCTCTCCCTCACTCTCTCCTGGTCTGTCTCTCCGATTCTCACTCGCCCAATCACGTTGTGTGCTCCCCAATAAATGCCTTTTGGAGACAAATCATTCCAAATTGGAATTCATTTTCAAAGAGCTTTTAAGAAGATAAATATGAGAGCCACTTACTTTAAATGATCCATTTATTTTAAAGCTCAAAGGTGTATCCTTTACCTGCTGCCTATAAAAGAAAATCCTAACCTGCCACCAAGAGGCTAAAAATAAAAGTCATCCTGAATGTGTACATGTAAGCTTTCGTGAGGTATCACTGCTTTCTCACCGAAGGTCTGAAAGAGGACACCTGATTGGCTCGCTGTCTCTCCTCGAAGCTGTTGTCACCTATCCGAGCTCTGGTGAGCAATTACCTGGCCTGTCGGAATCCAAGCCGAACAGATTGAATTCTGATTGATTTCTGCCCAGGAAAGAAGAGAGAATTTAAAGGTCTTCTTTTTTAATTGGGTATTTGGTGTGTGCTGATGTGAGGAACTTGTCCCTCCCCAGGGATCCTTTATGGGGCAATAATGGCGCTGAGAAACAGCCTGGTCTGCTCTCTCCCTGGAAGGCCATAACCCCACATTTGTCCTGAGTGCTTTTCTATTATGCATTGATAGCTAAGCACCAATCGATACTGGAGGGAAGAGAAAACCCAGCGAAACCAACTTCTTAAGTGTAAAACGCCTCTTAATACCAGAGCTTTCAAACAACTTAACCTGGGTGCTTTTTTTTCTGCTGAGCGTCTTTGAGAAGGCAGAAGTGAGGAGAGACACTGCTGATGTTTTATTCAACAGCAGGGAGTGGGTTTAAGGTAAATGCTTGCCACAGCAGCATCAATGGCTTTTTTATTTTAATTTCTCCTTTTTTTATGGGCTTTTAGAAAAGTCTGGCATGTGCACTTTTGCATAACAACTTTTGGAAATAACGATTAACGCTAAATGGACTCTTAGCAAATATTTGAGATTTTCCCGCTTGGATCATGCACAATAAATGCATAAATCAACTATTTAATTAAGTTCTATGTTAAAGTACAATTCTCAAGAGTGGATAGAAATGATCTGGATTTATATACAATGCTCACACATAAACATAAACCCTTAAAAAGGGCAAAACATTTTTTTCCAAGAGTACACATTTTATGCTGAGCTTACAATTCAAACATAATAATAATAATAATAATACAATTATCTGTGTGTAAATGCTATGATTTTAACATTTCTGTGTGTTACAAATTCATGTATCCACTTGGCTGGCCTTCGTAATCTTCATCATCGACGTCCCCTTCTTCGTCTGATATTCTGTAAGCTCCATTTTCTTTTTGCTGGAAATCTTTGCTCAGCTGAGAACCTGAAAAATATAACGAGACAAATTCAGATAAATTGTATCATTTACGATGCACCACAAATTTGTTATGCTTTTAAGATGATTTTTATTTTGTTTAATACACTCTTAAAAATAATTGTTTCAAAAGGAGGTTTTGCAGCAATGCAAACCATTTTTTGTTCCCAAGAGAACCTTTCAGTGAACAGTTCTTTAAGGAACCACTTTTAAAAAATCTAAAGATTTTTAAAGAAACTTTTGTGGTTTCATGGATGTTTAAGGTTCATCATGGAACCACAGATGCCAATAAAGAACCTTTATTTTTATTAGAGTGTTCTATAATTTATATACAATATTAATACATTTTAGTAGATGCTTTTTTAATTAACAGAATTAAAATGTAGTGAACAGCTACCTGCATGCAAATAGGATCTATTATTTAATGCACTAAATAAAGAGCAGCATGTTACTTTTGATCATATCAAGAAAGCTCAGCATTTTCTCAATATTTATGTAAAAACGTCCTGTAAAACATGCATGCTTGATGTATTTAAATATTCTCTTTCTATTTTTCTCTATAGCCTGTAAAACCTATAGGGAAGGGTCTGTCCTGTGTCTAGAGTCACCTTTCACTTCCTCCTATCCCAGAGTTCATAGCAGTGGGGACATTCCGGGAAGCAAGGGATGGGGCAGGCACTGGTGGCGCAGATAAGGGGCAGTCTAACAGATCAGACCCCCAGAGAAAGAGATAACAGCCAGACAGTCACAGCAACGACCTGCCACATAATACACAAGCCCTTCCATCCCTTCTCCCTTTCCCTTTCAAATCTGCCCCCCCCCCCATCTATGGCCCCCCGACCTCCTGTCATCACCAGCCTTTACGTTCCTGCTGGAGAAAGCCCTCGACTGGTGTACGGTTATCATCAGCTCTGTCAGATTCTCGGAAGGCCAAGTTCACCTTTAGCGATGAGGAGATGATAAGCTTTGATGGTGGCATATGTGAATCGATCAGCTCCCACTGTTGTTGCATTCGCTTGTCTTTTCTGACCGCCACAGACCGCAGAGAGAACATGAATAACCAAACAGACCTCTCTCTGCAGTGTAGACGGATGTTTTTCAATGTTAAAGGAAGGGAAATATTCAAATTAAATTGATTTTGTTTGCATTAGTCTGTTAAAAATACTTTGGATTGTAACTAGATGAGGAAATCAGCTTTGAAGACCACAGGAGATACATTCTAGTCAATTAACTTTACACTGAAAACTCACAAAGTAGACCTCTTTGACATAATAATATAGTAATATGTTTTTATCCGATTATGTAGTTTCAATCATTGAAGAGTACTAAACAAATTTATTATTAACATGTATTATTAATTTAAAAGATATATATATATATATATATATATATATATATATATATATATATATATATATATATATATATATATTAAGTAATATTAATTTTATGTACATTTAATAATAATTTATTTATATAATATATTAAAAAACCAATTAAATACAGATAATTTTAAAATAACCATATGAAAACATATAAAAAAACATATATCTCATATATGGAGTTTCACAATAGATTTCAGCATGGTCTCAAACTGTGCTCAGATTTGCTAAAACACCTAAATCTGTAATCAGAGTCAGATATCTCAATATGAACTATATCTCTCATCATATTATTTTCATCTGAGCTATTCTACATTAACAATGAACCATTTGTTTAAATTAAAAAGTAATTTTAGGAGAAACACTTCAGACAAAGTTGACAATTAAAAGTAACAGTCTACTGAGCTATGAACAAGTAATTTCAGAACAATTCCATTCCTCTGGGATTATGTGTGTGTAAAACATGGAAATGGTGTTTTCTGTGTGTGTCAGTGTGAATGTGTGGAAGTAGCACCAACAATCATGTTTTTTCAGTTTGTTCACCTCTGACCTTGTTTTCGAATGGCCATGTCTATGTCTATGAATGAGTGTGTTCTCAGACATACCTCCATATGTAACCTGTAATCTGGCAGAGGCAGACCCCTCTCCGAAGGCATCCCTGGCGGTGCATGTGTACACACCTGCATCATTCGGCCCGACTCCTTGAATCTGGAGCCAGTCAGTCAATTCAAACCACTGCAGACCTCCACGGGCCTGTAATTACAGAAACACACACCATCGCTCATTTATCAAAACCAGAACTGTTTGACAGAATGTGACTAGAATGTAAACCTGATGTTTGGGAGGTCATTTATCTGTTTACATAAAAAAAATAAAGGTTATTTATTGGCTTCTGTGGTTCCATGAAGGTCGAGGTCAAGGTCAAGTTATTTATATATCCCTTTAAAACAACATAAATGCTGACCAAAGTGCTGCACAACATACGCGACAAAAACATTCTCATACAATACAATTGTAGGTCATTAGATACGATGACACCTCACAGGAAAACATGACATCACTTCCTTTGGTTGTGACGATGTCACAGAAGATGGGTCACCTTGAGATTTAACTTCAGAGTTACTAATTATAAATCACTAAAAAAATAAACATCCTGAAGCAAATTTCTGCTACTCTCTTTCACACTAGTTTCTGTATTCCATTTGTGCTGTATTTTGGTTAGCTTGGTTAATTATTTTAACGTGTGCGATTGAAAACTTATGAACTGCTGATCTTAAACATGATGGTAAGGTAAATACAAACTTAACGGCTGACTTCGTATTCCCACAGCTGAACAAATGGGTTTTCATTTGGCATTTTCCATATAAATATATATTATATAAATATAAATTATATGAATGTAGCAATGTTTGATTGTTTATATGATCATTGTAGTATTTGTTCTGCTGCCATTAATCCGTGATAATTGTAATAGTATCTAATAAATTGAAATGCACTTTTAAAAGTTGCAATAATAAAAATCACCATTGAGAATAACAGGAATGGCAATGTATCTATAAATATATATATATACATATTAAAATTTAATCATAGTAATTTTAGGGATACTCACTTG
The DNA here is from genome assembly GCF_003368295.1 of Carassius auratus. Classification (NCBI taxonomy): domain Eukaryota; kingdom Metazoa; phylum Chordata; class Actinopteri; order Cypriniformes; family Cyprinidae; genus Carassius; species Carassius auratus. Next base: position 3,585,761 of record NC_039269.1, on the reverse strand, counting down.
TCTTGCAGGGTCCATGGTGCATCATTGTCAACATCTGCCCTCTGCAAGGTGTGTTGGCCCACCCGAAACTGAGATATATTTTTATACGTCTTTCCATCAGAACCACAGAGTGCTTCTTGCTAGCTGCACACGCAGATGGCTCTGGATTCACCTGTGGGGTTACTGCGTGGAGCTCTGCAGCGCAAACCTTCTGCACAGCGCCCAAAGAAAGTTGACCCATATCGGGGCTCCGGGTCACACAGCTTCCCCTCATCGTTTCCACATTCCCAACAACACCCGCAGTGGTCATAAACCAGTCAGGCTGGACAATCCTGCAGCTGCCTGACATCTGGGCACTGCTCAGGACGGCACTTTTTAGGGCATCCCTCACCTGGTTGAATGCTCTTCTGCCAGTCAAAACGGCCGAGGTACTCCAGATGGAAGGACTCATCAGCACTAGTGCAACTAGTATATAAGCCATTGCCTGGCAGGTTAAACTGTTTGAAGTCTACAGACAGCAAATAGATGGGGAAAAAAAATCCTTGTCTCTGATAGCAGAAGTAACATTTATGTCAGTGTAGAAGACCGACAAATGCGCTCTTTAAGGGGTTGAATGGCTGAATGGGCAAGAAGGTGGGAAAGAAAGCACAGAGGCATTTCTAACTTTGGTGACCCCCTCTTAAACTGCAGGGTGCCTCCCCCCATTTGTCCAACAAAAGTGTAAACAAAGGTGTGAGCTGGAAAAGGAGCAACAGCTAATCAAAACTCTCAATTCTGATTTGGGGAGGGGTGGAACAGTGTGTACAAATTCATGGATTTGAAACCAAACTAGGCACAGAAAGAGTCATAAATTAACCCTCGCAAACTTGGTATCAGATTTTTTGCATACTTCACACTCCCTAAGCCTGTTTTTTTACATAATATGTAAAGTAACTATATATCCTGTTATGTACTAGGATGCAAAAATATATTCAACATCAATTTATAAAAATGTATAAAAGTTATAGTTGTGAAACTCATTCACTTAAAAACATTTTTTGAGCCAATCAAAAGAGCCGTGAATATCATGTGACTGATTATGTTTACTGACCCCGTTTACTGGTATTAAGGTGCATTTTACTAAACCCATTACAAGGGATTGAGTCTAACTTTGTTGATAAAGCACAAAGAGATATGAAAACAAAACAAAGAAAGAATTGTATCGTGTTTTTAATCACGCACGTGACATTTCAAGCAGAACTGTAAGTTATTTTAGAGACGTGCATGTGATAGACTGAATGTGATTCACATGACCGCCACTCAGCTGTTAAAATAAGACATGCTAAAGAAGTTAAATCTTGTGCGTTTATGTAGATGTGCTTCATTAAGTCTTCGGTATTAAGTTATTTATTATATAAATATAGGGCCTATGTATTTTAATGGCTATTTTTGCACTTCATAAATGATCTCAGCGCTAACTGACATAAATTAGAATTTATTTATTTAGCTTGCAAATTTATCCAAAGTGATTTACAAATCATAAATACATACAGAAGCAATAAACCAATACGGTGGCATAGTATCAGAGAAGTAGCTACATCACAGTGCAGTGTAAGTACGAAGGCAAATTAAAAGCCACTGAACTTTCATTTTGATTAAGAAGGGACTTAAAAATAATAATAATAATAAAAAAAAACCTTTAGCAAATTTGTTGTTGCGGGCCTAAATGAAAAACAAAGCAGTCCTCCAGTACAAATGAGCTTATCTGTGCTGTTAAAGAAAGAGAGGAGAGTTTAGCTCCTCTCTCTCACTAATGTCCTTAGTTTATCTGCTGCTCTCGACACGTTAAGCCAAAACAAACAATTAGGCGGCCATTAAAGGCGCATTGTTAATTGTAAATAATCCATCGTTAATATTGATTATATGTGGTGAGCAGATCTCATTCAATTCTTACCTCCTAATGAGTGGGTCTTAGTAGGCTAATTGCTTCAGGCTATTTCCATTCAACACCGGAGAGGCTTCAGCGAGCTCTGGAGTGTGCCTTGAGTTTTGCTATTAACTAACACAGATTGAACGTCCATGATAAGATCAGACCCCACTCCAATTAACTTTCTCTGAGAATCTTTCCCAAGGTTACGATGTACTTTTCCTGTCCGAAAAGCACCATAAAAGCAGGTGTTATGACTCACACAACTGAAGTCTTCTGAATCAATATGTAAAGCACATGACATTGAGACCATTTTTATGGTGCTTTCTTAGTTGTTGTTGTAAATACATTTTGTCTTTTTTTTTTTTTTTTGGACCTCGACAGACCCTTGGTCATAGTGTGATGATATTTTCATTTTTTGATTATCCTTTAAGAGCTTTGACTGGAAAATGAATGCTGTCACTTTAACTAAACATAGACTTAGTATAGTATCTGTATGTCTGTAAATGCATTGTTATAGAAAGTGATACTCAACCTCAGACGGTAACGTCAAAATGTTTTGCTTGAAGCCAAACCAGCTGTCTGTAATCATGTTAACTCTTGTTAAGATGAAAGCAACAAAAGATGTCACATTTTCTCCCCATATGTGAGTCAGATGTCTGTTGGAGTTTTAAACATGTTGTCAATAATGTAAGCAAAAAAAAAAAAGTACCAAATTTATATTTCATATGTATATATATATATATATATATATATATACATATGAATATATATAGCATTTTCTCACAAAATAACTGTGTCATATATACAGATCGCAAGTCTTAAAATAATGAAAGAAAACCTTAATATTCCTAAAATTAGCTTAATTTCTTTAAATAATTATTTTTTTTATGTAGGAATTAACATTGAGAATAATGGGAAAATCTTAATATCCCTAAATGTTTTTTTTTTTTTGTTTGTTTGTTTTTGAAAATGTCATTATGTATAATAGAGCATTTTTTTTTTTTTGTATAATTTTTTTTTTTTTTTGTATTATTTAAAAATCCTCTGATTAAAACTAGAACAAATGTATATTTTACCTCAGAATTTGTTTTCCTTTTATGGAAATATTATAGTGGATAAAATATAAAAATATAATGCAGAATAGTTTCTTATTGCTGTGTTCTGTATTTTGGACGGAAATATGACCCTTTTTGGCACATGTTGGTGACTGAAGAAACTTTTGGAGGATACCAGCAGTGTAAATGTAGCTCATCATAAAACAATAGATTAAAATTAATACAATTAAAAAAGGATTTATCAGTTTGGAACAGCTTTCCAAAATCTAATATTCTAATATTAGAATCTAATATTCTTTAGAAAACCTTTCATTGTCATTAGAGACCCATGAAAAGAAAGCAAAACTTGATGTGTCAATCATTCTTATTCATGTCAGTTTCTGTTTTGCAGTGTAATGCTCCTGTGATTTATTTTCAAGTGGACAGGCATGTCAGATTCATGAAGATCAATTGCCTTATCCTGTCTGTCTGTCTCCATCATGTGTCTCACATCACACACACACACACACAAAGTCTCACAGGCTTCATGGAGCCTCCACAATTCAGTTCCTTTATGACAATGATGTCACCACGCGGAGGTCACATATGGAGCAAATGCTTGTAAATCCAAATAGCTGTATAGTGTATTAAACAGGGCCAGCAATGGAATTACAGGAGGTGAAGCATGGGAGAGCTTCAGCTCACCTCGGGGATAAGATATATTGGTTTGTGATAACACTGAATCCATGAATCAGTGCAGTGTGAACCCTTATCATGGGCCTTGAAATGATGAACAATAGGACCTTCATCAATTTCAGCATGAATTTCACTAATTTACAATTTTACATGCTGTAGTTTGATAAGCTCCCCTACAAAACTGTGAAATAAATGTGCATTCTTGAGAAAATATGTACTGTATGAAGACAGATTTGACAACTTTGAATTCAGAATGCCTTTTAGAATTTAGAAATCAGAATTCCAATCCAATTCCACTTTTATATATATGTGTGTGTGTGTGTGTGTGTGTGTGTGTGTGTAATCTGAAAACTGAAAGCTTGCTTGTAAACAGAAACAGCAACACATTGACTTAAACATGACATTTTGAACTAGAAAAACTTAAATAGTATTTTGTTGTAAAACATGTTCCAATAATAATTTGTTTCTTGTATCTTTTAGAGCTGCTTTACAGTAGAATCTCTGTATGAGTTTCCATCGCTGATTCAGCTATTTTAAATTTTTATTTAAAAATGATACAATATAAAATGCTGAAATAAATGAGACACTTCTTCATTTACTACACTAAAAGACATTTTTACAGTGTATAGTCATATACCATGTATACTTAATGTATATTGTACTGTAATATAGTTGTTTTCATTAGGTGCTCTTGCTAAAGCATATTCGTATCACTCTTTTGTTTTGTTCTCCCATATAAAGATGCATTTCCTTGAGAAAGCAATATAAATCTCATCCACATCACCTGCTGTGAAATCACAGTACGATGTTTTGTTGGGCTGTGTAGGCATGCTGTGTTGAAGGTATTACGTTTAGCGTAATGGATTTTGGAAAACATTTCTGCTGACATTTTTGAATTCTATCTTAATTTACTTGCATTGTGTAGCCTGTTAGAGAAGGAAACAAGAATATTAAACAAAACAAGTCCAATACATCAGTGCAGTCATTTTCTCCAGCCCAACTTTACAAATACCCCAATCCACATTTATGGCACTTTCATTATCCATTATTTCCCTTATTATGAAACACCTTATAACCTGTCAAGTCTTTTATCTCACCAGGCAGGTACTTAACTTCAGTGTTATTAACACAATCCAACTGCCATAGACTCACCACAGGATGCTTTTCCTGCAAAGTGCACCCCTTGATTTCTTTTTCAATTGTTTTAAAGTGCCTTTATTTTCCTTCGACAACCATTAACCTCACAGTGTTAGCTACGACTTGAGGACTTGGCACGCAGGACATCGAAATGGTCAATCAGAGCAGGTAATATTGGTCAGAGTGGTTGATCTGGTCTCTTTGCAATCTTCCAGTCGGCATGAATTGCTGAGACGGACCATTTAAGCAGCATAATTCCATCATTTTAATCGTTTTAATGCTCAACAGGTATGCAGATCTTGGCAGCGTATGCTGTGTTTCCCAAAAGTCACACCCTGTGCCAAGCTGGACTTGAATAATCGAAGTAGTTTTGTGTGCACTCATTCATCTGAAGTGCTCTTTCATAAGTCTTTCTCCAGAGACGGATTTGAGCCGGAAAAGGCGGCACTGTTCCTACATTAATGAGAAGCTCTTTGCTGCATCCCAACTGAACTCCTTAAAGAATTCAGACCCCAACAAGAACCCAACACTACGCTGTTTTTACAGCCATTTATCATATCAACCACGTGTGTGTAAACATTTGGATCATGAATAAATCATGGTAAAGGCGTTTTTGGATTTCCCACTCCTCTATGACAATGAAAATGACACATTTCAGATGTGCTTACAAATGCATTTCATGGCTTTGGTGCATTGAGGAAAGGCTGTTTTAAAAGACATCATTTTCTAAAAGGACTTAATGTGGCCACCATACTCATAAATGCACTCATAAACGGATGTTTGGAAAACATAGCTTCATTAAGTGCTACATAAATTAAAGTGAATATGATGTGTGGAGAAAATAATAAATTTATTGTAAAAAGTTAACAGAATAAGTGAAATAATGGTTAGCCTAGGCCAGACAAGTGAGTCTGTAATTTTGTTCAACCACATAATGCTATTAAACATAATATCTTAAAACAAAATCATGGTGAAATGTTAGAAAAGTACACACACAGAGACACACACATACACACACACACACACACACACACACACACACACACACACATATATATATTTATTTATTCCTTAAATGGACACAAGCCACTGAAGGCAAAACAGACACCCGGCGAACACAGATGCAGCACAGCACCAGAACTTCTACGGTTACACAAACTTTGCTTTCGCCCCCTCTAAATCAAACCCCTTTACCAGCATCTGCCATCTGTTTCAGGAGAATCTGTTTCACTCCCCGAGCCAAGCAAGGCCGTTATTGGTCCTAATGGCGCTATCAGCCAAGCCGCTAAACCCAATTACTGCTTAAAAAGGGAGGCCACCCCAGCTAATCATGGCCGCCTAACCTGATTTGGCTGTGATGAAGAGATGGGATAAAGATCAGTTAATGCAGGGAGAATGATCTCACAAATACAAAAAACTCAATTCATTTCTCTGGGAGGCCAATCTGTCCGATTCAGCACTAATGGAGTGGAGTTTCATTAGACTCGAGGCGTGCTGCTCGCTCTTATCAGCCTGATGACAAATAATATCAAATAATATCAAATAAGGGAGATCTTCATTAGGGACATGTGTCTCAAAAAGCTTCAATTAGTGAGGGGTTTGAGCAAAATGTGTTAATATACTGATTGGAACATCATGGTGATAGGACATAACAAACATGGAAGTTTCTAAAGTGTACTAAAGGGGATGTAAATGTTAGCACACTAAAATAACTCAAGATTATTCATACTTAGGGATTTGAACAAAGCCTGTGTTTGTACAGACATGAATAATACCTTTAAATCACGTAGCTTATTCAAAAGAGTGAAGATTTTGAACTGACTTTTCTCATCTTAAAAAAATGAAGGATGGACGTGTAAATCATAGAGGTTTGGGCCAGGAAGTAACCACCTGCCTTAGCAATAGCAGCGCACTCAGAACAACAACAAAATAGCAACATCTGCTCACATATATTTACTATACTTTTAATAATAATTTTTATTCTGTTAATTTAAGCAAGGGGTTTTCAATATTTTAGATTGCATGAACCAAGAGATATGCTCCATATCTGAAATTATGATGTAAAAAAATAATTATATTATAAATGTGAAAAAAAATTGAAAATATTCAGGTTAAAATGTAATTGGAAAAAAAATCTACACAATATAGTACTCTACTGTTAGATGTATTTTATAAATGACTGATTTTTATTGATTGATTGATTGACTGATTGATTTTCTCTTTTCACTAGAGATAGGCTTTGAGCTTATAGCTTATACATTTTTATTGTTTATTTATTAATAGATTTTTAAATTTTATATATCTAATTTAATATTTAAGCAGTTTAAAAGTTTTTTTTATTCATTGTTTAGATATAAATATATAGATATATACATGTTCCCGTAAACTTTTCCACAGACTTCAGTTGGAAAACCTCTGAATTAAAGCAACAACCAGGAACTTAATTTTTTTCTACATTTTCTAAATTTATTTTTTACTTTTTTTCTAACTTTCTAAAAAATAGCTAATAGCAAAACACAAGCGCCTTTGTTTTTTTCTTAGAGTGAACTTCTTCAAACCTCAGCTTTTTTTCCTGTGTGGTTTTAGGACTTAAAGTCATGTCCTCTGAACACACTACTGACCACACACCATCTGTTAATAGGTCTGGTCCGACAGCGCGTGTGCATGCGTGTTCACCTGAGGCTACAAATTCATTTATTGGTCCGTTCTCATCTGCAGCCCTGCAGTAAGTGTGAGTTGTGTATGAGGCCACGGGGCTGAAGGGCAGGTCTGGCCTAACAGAGCTAGGCCAGGCCTTACAGACGGACATTAGGCCAAACCGGAGTTAAAATCCTATTAGTTTCAACTGGGAATCAGATTATCGTCGTCGAGAATCACTCGTCTGGCAACTAGGGTCTAATTTACGCCAATCAACAGCAATTATTGAGAGGAAGGGGAGCATCTATTAGGGAAGCTCATCCACTTAGGCTAATGAATGGGGCAGATTCAATCTCTTACTGAAGAGATGTATTTGGGAACTGCGGCTGGGAGCGAATGCACTGCATTCATCGGGCACTACTGTTATCTGACCTTGTGTGTGTGTGTGTGTGTGTGTGTGTGTGTGTGAGAGGGGGGGTGGGGGGGGAATGGACTACATTCATTCATATAGTGAGTTTTATTATAAATGGCAGCCATATGGATCAGACGTTTCAGATTTTTGGATTGCGTAGTATATACTTGGATCAATATATGACAAGCTGCATTATTTGCTTTGTCAATATACTGTCAAACTGTTCATGAGAGAGATGAGGTTCGCTAAAGTTAATGTAGCCTACCCTGCTAGACTCTGACTTATTACCTAGAAGGAGAAAAATTTAGGGAAAATAAAGCATTTTATTATTTTATTAATTAACTTTATAGTTTTAATTTGTAAAATTATATGGAGGGCTAACAAGAGGAAATTGAGTTATTGACAGAAAATGACAACCGAAGTTCTGTTTTCAAAGTTTGAGAGTTGGAAAGATGGCTGTGGGAAATAAGAAGGATTATGGTTCCCTCTCGTGTTTGACAACCGCAAGTGTTTCCTGCACACAAGGAATTTCTTACAAAAATAATATTTTGTACACAATGCAAAGGCGTTTTTCCCTTACAGGAAGAAATTAAATAATAAAAAAGTCAAAACTGTGAGATTAACCCAGAATTGTGAATTAGTAAATCGCACCTATTTATTTATTTATTATTTTATCCCGTGAAGGAAACAAACTTCCATACCAGAGACCTAATACTAATAAATAAATGCATGCTAAAAAAACGGAAATGTTCTAAGTTCTAAGTTCAACAATATGTTTGTGTGTGTTTTATGAGCGCTCTGTTTGTCAGACTGAATCGTAGTTCATATTCCATAACGCAAGATGTCAGCCTTTAACTAAAAAATGCGCCTGGAAAAGCAAGTGAATAAGATGAATATGAAAGATGAGTTGTCCTTTGAAAACGCAAGAGGAACATAGATGCTTTACTCGCCTGCTCGTCCACTCTTCACTATTTAACAAATGCGGAACATGAGCACGCTGGACTTTTATGTCATTAACTGAAATGGTAAATACATAGCAGTAATCAAGACACATATAGATAAATATTTATAATATTTGTATTGAATATCGGTCTCGTTGTATTAATGAAAAACATTGTTGTCTGTAATAATAAAAAGTTATTTTAAACTGCATTTGTGGATAATTGCACTTCTCCACAATTTATTATGTGTTGTAATTGTTGCGTCAAAAACTGTTTTTTATACAGTAAAAGCCAGAAAAATATATATATATTTATGTATGGGCCAATCAGATGCGTTACAGCGAAGCACGTGACCTAACACGGCAAGAGCTCTGGGGTGTCTGATCTCTTTTTTTCTCGAGAAGTTCTTTGTTCTAGAAACATCAGCAGCGTCTCAACCTATGGTCTCAACATGGCGAATAACAGCACAGGCTAATGGCGAGCTAGCGTCTCTCTCCCTCTCACCTGCCGTTAAAGTCTGAAGAATAGTATGCAGCAGCCTTTGAAAAAGTCTCAGAAAGAGTTTACATAATGGAAACGCGGGGGATTGATCAGATGTTCGACTTCCAGCGGTAACTTTCTCATATTTCAAGCTTGAAATGATAGCAGTTGCGAAGCTAATGTAATTAGCCATAGCATGTTTAACATCAAACTCACAAAAACACAACCGTTTAAAAACTATTATAGACTCTGAATGATCTTCAGATACATGCATATGAGAATGGATTGTAAACATGAATGTTTTCTGATTCCTTTTGCTCTTATGTAATTTAATACACCATATTTGCCAGAAAGGCTAATCAGACCGTGTAGTAATAACGTTATATGGTTTATGAGAATGTTGCAGTATATAAAAAGTCTGGATGTATTAATAGTTCATTAATATCTGTTACATAACACAGAATCTTAATATTTGCTGTTATATATGTCAACAGTAAGGCCTGTTGCATTACAAAAACTGATTTAAGAAATCGGAATGCATATAGTATATTAACTGATTTTTCCAATAGGTTTCCCATAACTCATGTTTCTTAGGTTTGTCTTTAGGTATCTTAGAGTGACTCTGACATGACGGCAGAAATATAGCACTAATTAGTAAACATTAGTTGAAATGTGTGCACTCTCTGGTCTCAGGACAGATAGATGTTGGAAATAGTTTTTTTTGTCAGAAATAGACCCTGAAGCTGGTTGCTATTCCTGTCATCTTATTCCACAGGTTACCAAATGATCGCTTCATCCTGCTGTTGTTGCTGCTGTACTCCCCTGTTGGCGTGTGTTTGATGCTACTGCGAATATTTATTGGTGTCCATGTGTTTCTAGTGAGTTGTGCACTACCTGACAGTATTGTCAGAAGGTAAGATGCCACACTGGCGCATTAAGAGATACAGCTATGACAGTAAAAGACTTGGATTTTTATTGTGCTTTTTTAAAATTATTATTATTAGTTTTGAGTGTTTTGAATATAACTGTTTAGCTTTTAGTATTTCGTTTTTGGTTTTTAGTTTCTTTTTTTTCTTTTTTTTAGTCAGTTTAGTAGTTTATTTCATTTGGTTGGCAAGGCAACATTTAAAATGTTCATGTATGTTTTTTTTCATATACTGTTTATTTTTTATTTCAGCTTTTTTTATGACTAAAATGATTTTTAATCAATAAATAATTGTTTAAATAAATGAAAATGACTTCTTAAACATCATTCATATGTAGTTATTTCCCATACAGGTTTATAAACAACCTGAGATTTTTGTACTTAATTTGTCACAGGCAGGATTTTTAATTGAACTTCAAAGAAACTAAAAGGGCTTTACAATTTTTGAATAACTTGGCACCTAAAATACAAGCTTTCACTAATACATGTGTATAATTTTAATGTCATATTTTGAATTTAATTTTTGATTTCTGTTATTTGTCACTTTTGGTTTGGCAGATTTTGATCTGTGTTTGGATATGTTTTCAGTATTGTCTTTGTTGTTACAGGTTCATAGTGAGGATAATGTGTTCAGTGCTGGGTCTGCATGTCCGGCAGAATAGCCCACACCTGCGGGACAAAACCTCCCGACTGTACATCTGCAATCACGTTACACATTTCGACCACAATATTATCAACCTTCTGACCTCCTGCAACACGGTGAGTGTTAATGTTAGTGTTTTCCCCGCCTGATGTAATCCCTGTCTCGTTCTCCTCTGCTCTGCCCTTGATCTCTGTGGCTTTCGGTGTTTTTTATTGGTTTACTCACACAATGAGGTCTATTTCTTCTTAATGTTGTGTAGATTCAGTGAACGAGGTTCAATTCTCTCTGTTTGCTTCTAATGATTCGCTTTGTTTGGTTGCAGCGAAACAAGAGTAACTTGAATTTGAATTCAATTTTTAGACATTAAGTCATGCTGCTCGGCTTGAATTAATGTCTGCTGGAGTTGACCGAGGTTTTGCTCTTAGTGAGCAAAAGAGACTTTAAAACACATCAGCATCCTAAAATATTCTTCCCAACCACTAACTTTTTATATGGTCGTGTATGCATTGCTCAGATGTATTTTAAAATGTGCTTTTACCTTCACACAATGCTCCTTACTTGATTCTGCTTCAGTAATAAATAATAAGATACTTTAATTACTATAACTCCTGTTCTTTATTTTACACAGTTAATTTCTGTGGAATTAGTAATTAGTGTCCATCTCTGTGTTTTTAGCCACTGCTGGAGGGCCCTGTGGGGTTCTTGTGCTGGGCGAGGGGTTTTATGGAGCTGGGTCAGGGTGTACAGAGCAGGACCGAGCTGATGGAGACCCTCCGCAGGTATTGTTCATCTCCTGCCACTTTGCCCCTACTGCTTTTTCCAGAGGAGGACACCACCAATGGCCGAACCGGTCTCCTCAAGTTCAGGTACTTCAGCATCACACATCTGCTGTTCTTTCTTTACTTTTAACTGAAGTCAAGTCAAATATATTTTTCAGCTTTTAATTAAAGCAGCTTTAAAGAAAAGCATAGTTAATGCTTACGTCTAAATATCTTCATGCTTTGTCACATTTAGCAAATTACAAGCAATTACACAGACAGTCAGCTGCCGATAAAAATAATTTTTGGTAAGTCTCCTGTCTTTAAATGTGGATCTGTTCTGGGAGGGTTGCCAGGTCCTTTCTAAGCTTCCTTGAAGGGTCTAAGATCTGATCAGGCTTTACTGATCCTCAGGTTTAGCCTTAATTGCCTGTAAATCAGCTGACACCCACTTTGCCATTAGCTTTTAGTTGACAACATTTCCTTTTTTCGTTAAGAAAGACGCCATTTTTAAAAGACCAACTTCTATTCTTTCCTCAGCTCTTGGCCTTTCTCTGTGTCTGACGCCATCCAGCCTGTGGCATTACTTGTGAAGAGGCCTTTCATAGCTTTGGTAATTACATTCAAACCCTTTTTTGTAAAACACACATTTTGTAAAACACTGGTCATTGTGGTCATTATGGTTGTGAACCTTACCGTTGCCAGGTGTATATATATCTCTTTTAATCTGGTAAAATTTGTAAACATTACAACAACAACAACAAAACAGATTATTCTGACTGTGAATTTAATCCTACTTGTAGTTTTTATGTCAGTGCTGTACATGTCTAGGGATGCATCGATTCGATGCTCAGGATCGGTATGGGCTCCGATACTGGCATTTTCTGTGGATCTGGTATCGGTCAGACGAAACCAATCAAAATCCGATATTTTGCATATACCATTTTGTGTTATTGCTGAGCTCCACGAAAGGCACAAAAACATTATAAAGCACCAAAATGTTTTTGTGCACTATATTCCAAATGTTCTGAATCCGTTTCATAGTTCAGTGTGAGGTAAAGATTAATATTGAAGTCATTAAATTTAAGGGTGCTTTCACATCTCTAGTTCGGTTCATTTGGTCCGAACCAAGGGCAAACAATTATACATTGTAGCATTTTTCAGCTTTATTGGTTCCTTTTCACACCACACTGATTGCTTTGGTCCGAACCAGTTGAAACTAACCAAAATGCAGTCACATGACAACATCTACATCACTCATTGGCCATGACATATTTCCTAAACTGCTTTTCGATTGGTCAGAATTTACGTGTGGGAAAATTCCGACGTAAGAGGAAAATCCAGTAAACGACTGCGCGGGCTGGTTTTGTCCCTGGCCATAATCTATTAAATTTTTTGTATACACCACAATATGCAAACAATACATTTCTATAATGAAGCACAGATGTGGCTTAAAAACAACGTTCTAATGCACTGCAAACATCGAGCGGGCATCGCTCGTAACTTCAAGCGGAAGCCAACCGCACCAAAGGAGGAAACGAACTCTGGTACGATTCAACCGAACTAAATGAGGCAAGTGTGAAAGCACCCTAAGTTCACCTAAACTCTTCTTTTCACAGGGGCTGTCATTTTCCACTCAGCAATTAAACTGCGTGTTGCGTTCGGTTCCACTCAAAACGATGAAACTCTCTTCAAGAGCGCACAGTAACTGAGGTCTAAAACTGTTCATAGAAAATGCTCAAAAAAACTAACGCACACTTTTAATACACTATGTATCAATATCTCTTCGCTTTGTACTAGTGTTGTCTGGTTCGCGAACGAATTGTTCGATTTAACCAGTTCTTCTTCGTGAACCGGTTGAACCAGTTCACCAAATCAGACTGAATCATTGGAAATGTTTTGCATCTCCAATAAGCAATAATCCACAAATGATTTAAGTTAATCACCTTTTTAACGTGGCTGCCACTCCCTCTGAGTCAAAATAAACCAATATCCTGGAGTAATTCGTGTACTCAAACAGTACACTGACTGAACTGCTGTGAAGAGAGAACTGAAGATGAACACAAGTAGAGCAATGTCTATGTGGACTCGGAGGGCTGCGCAGCCTGCACACTGTGACTCTGTGTTGTTTCCAGCTCATTAGTATTATAATCAATCACATGTTGCTTCCTTTATTACTGTGCTATACATTTAAAAGAAACGTCTTTTAGAATCAGAAAGAGCTTTATTGCCAAGTATGCTTGCGCATACAAGGAATTTGTTTTAATAACATAAGCTTCCAGTACACAGAGACAACAACACACAGACAAAAAAAAGTGTATAAACAATTGTGCTATAAATTATAATGGAATAGGATTGAGTAAGATGCAGGGATGTGATGGAGGTGTAACAAATAAATATAAGGATATTGCACATTTTTATTGCATAAGCATAAGTGGGGAACATTTAATTGTTCATGAGGTAGATTGCCTTGGGGAAGAAACTGTTCTTGTGCCTGACTGTTCTGGTAACTGCTGTGAAGACAGTTCGTCTTTCTATATTAATGTATACAATTGTTTTTCAATAAATAAATGTATATAATTATTTTACAACAATACAAAGAGCGATGTGTTGCATTTAACATTTTAGACACATTCACTTTTATTTGGAAATATTTCACTAGATTTTATAAAATTACTGTGCACCCTTGATTTTTGTAGAGTATTATTTGATTCTGAACCATCCACTTACCCAGTTTATAATAGTATTTTTGTCACAGATTGTGATCATATTTTTCCACTTGTTATTTTTCATTCAAATGAAGTTGTCTGTATGTAGTGTTTAACACAAAAGTGACCATCAGGTCAACAGAGAAGTATAGAAATTCTACTTCTGCGCTGGTATCGGATCAGTTCTGAAAAAAATGGTATCGTTGCATCCCTACACTCATTTCTCGCTTCGCTATGAAACCATCCACCAAGGCATTTAAATGTGGCTGAATAATCATGTCTAAGGTTTCCATATCTTTTTTTCATTTTCAAGTTCCCGTTGACACACACAGGAGGGTCTTTGTGAGAGTGTGGCTCATCAGGAAGATATTTATAGCAGCACTGATAATAAGTGATTCACAGTGCAATAGAAAGACGAACTGTCAAAGGGCGACAGATTGGCTTATAGTGACCTCGTGCTCCAATTACAGCATTGAAAAAACTGGTTTATTACATTTTTTTTGGTGAACATTAGAGTTATGTATATGATCCATTACCTTGGCTGCTGTATTACGTCAGGCTTTTCAATATCTAGCCGTTTCCTGCTAGTTAACCCCAGCCAATATGATATCATCTTAGCTGTATATTAGAGTTTTTTTTTTTTTTTGATTGGCTTTGTTTGGCATGTCGTTGCTTGGATTTTTATTGTAAAACAGTAGTAATATGCCATATTCTACATTAATAATTTCCATCCCATTTCCAGTTGGCCCTTTCTCAACCAAATGTTAGAGTGTATTGCTGCTGCTCAATTGCATTCCCATCTTATGAAAACAATCTTTTTGAGCCCCTTCAATCCGGATTTCGTAAACTCCAAGGTACTGAAACGGCATTAGATAAGGTCACTAATTACTTGTCTTAGTCCTTCTATTTTGATTCTTCTTGATCACAGTGGTGCTTTCGAAACTGTTGATCACTCAGTTTTCACTTAGTCTTTGGTGTCTTTGATACTGAACTAAACTGGTTTAAATCCTATCTTTCTGATTGAAAGCAGTGTGTTGCTATGAGAGGTTGCAGGTCTGATGTTGGCGTTCCTCAATGATCTATTTTGGGCCCTTTACTTTTTAGTATCTACATTTATCCTCTTGGTCAATTTTTAAGATTACTTGGTCTCAACTTTCCCTTTTACCCAGGTGAAACCCAGGTTTATATTCATGTAAATGTGGCTGTGTCCTTTCTTTCTCAATGTATTTCTGAGATGGGGAAAAAAAAATTATTTGTGACATGAATGCAGTCATGCTTATTGGTTCACCCCGCCAGTTACTTAATGCTGGGTCTTTAACTCTAAATGTAGATGGTTCTACCCTTGAATAAGTTACAGCTGATTCAAAATTCAGCTGCTCAAGTCCTGTCTGGAAAGAGGACAAAGCATCACATCATTCCTGTCTTTGAGTCTTTACACTTTTTTGAACTCTTTGGTCTATAAAGGTTAAACACACTACTGTAGCTTTAAATCTTATATATGTAAATGACCTGTTCAAATTTGCTTACCTGTTTGCATGTGAAAACAGCTGGTGCAGCTCACACTGACATTCAGGATGGGGTGTTTTATGTAAATTGTAGCTTTTGTATGTTAATGTGCTTATGGTTGTGATGGTAATACCTGGACAATTTCTGAATGACCTGCTTTTGCAGCTCTGTAAATGATCTTCATCAACTTAAGAGGGTCAGTTGCATTGTGAATGTGGAATTATGTGTATATAATAAGCGTCAAGTGGTCTACATGCACAACTGTGTTCTGCTAAACACTAGCATGGAAATTATATATAAAAGGTCATTTTTGGTTTTTCTCCTCTTCTTTTTTTCCCAGAACACACCAGAATCCTCATGGCTGACAGAGCTGCTATGGACCTTTTTTGTACCATTCACCGAGTACCACGTAAGGTACTAAATATTACAGTCTCTCCTTTGTCCAGTGGCTTTATTTTAAATGTACAATCCTCTATTGCTGCTCTTGCCAGTCCAGCACTGGTAATACGACAATAATTAAGCTTTTTAGAATTTAATAGGCTCAAGAGTCTTCGGTATGCAGCTTATAAGAGTAGTTTGAGTTTTAATCTTGAATTTTTGTGTATACCTTCCTAACCTACTTTTATTACTTTCACTTTTGAATAATTGCTTAGTAAATGCTTTCATACCATTGAAAATATTTTTTCTTATTTGATGTTGACATTTAGAAATAGAAACTAGTGTTTAATGATAATGATTTGTTGTAAATGTTTAGGGAATAAAGGAAGTATCAGAAACATTTTGTGTTCCTGAATAGGTAACATGTTCTTCACCTTATCAAAAATGTAAGGTGTTGTGTTAAAATGCTCTCAACCAGATGGCTTCCACCATTGTCTAAAGAAGATGGTGAATCCCATCAAGAATTTGCCAGCAAAGTACAAGAGGTAAAACATTTTTCAGTGGTCTATCATCTATCAGATGTCGTACGGTTGCATTTTAAATTGATGTTAAGCATAAGAGACTTTCAGAAATCTAACTGACCTTAATATTTTTTGAATGGCAGTGTACAATTATGGCCAAAAGTTTTGGCAATGACACATTTTGTGTTTTGCAAAGTTGCTGCTTCAGTATTTGTAGATTATTTTTCCACGTGTATGTTATACTGAAAAACGATGATAAGCATATCATAAGGTTTAAAGGCTTTTATTGGAAAAAAATACAATGAATCAATATTGATTGGTCAAGTGTTGACCCTTATTCTTCATAACCTCTGCAATAGACGCTGACATGCTGGATATTAGCTTCTGGGCCAAATCCTGACTAATAGCGATCCATTCTTGCCTTCTTAGAGTGAGTTGATCACAATTTGTGGTTTTCTGCTTGTTCACTTGCCTTTTGAGGACTGACCACAGGCTTTCTATGGGATTGAGATCCAGGGAGATTTCAATGTAATGGTTTTCAAGACAGTTCTTTATCACTCTTGCTTTGTGACATGATGCTCCATCATGCTGGAAAATGCATGAATCATCACCAAAAGTGCTCATGGATTGTGAAGAAGTCGCTCTTGCAGGACGTTTTGACACCATTCTTTATTCATGGCAGTGTTTTTGGGCAGAATTATGAGAGCGTACACTCCCTTGGTTGAAAGCAACCCCACACATGGATGGTCTCAGGATGCTTCACTGTTGGCACGTCACAAGACTCATTGTAGCTTTCACCTTTTCTTCACTGAACAATTGATTTTCCAGATGTCCAAAACAGTCGGAAGGGAGCTTCATCAGAGAAAATAACTTTGCACCAGTTTTCTGCTGTCCAATCCTTGTACTTACAGCAGAATTTCAGTCTGTCCTTGAAGTTTTTCTTGGAGAGAAGTGGCTTCTTTGCTGTCCTTCTTGACATCAGGCCGTTGTCCAAAAGTCTTGGCCCCACTGTGTGTGCGCAGATGCTCTCACACCAACCTGCTGGGTTTTTTTAATGTAAGGGTGCATTTTATTTTACGTCTTTTGGACTGAAGGGATACAACATCCACTGACGTCAGTGATAGAGCTTTAAAGATCAAATACAATTTTTAAAATAACTCTGACAGGATTCGTCTGAAAGAAGAAAGTCATATACACCTAGGATGCCTCAGGGGTGAGTAAAATGCAGCCTAATTTTCATTTTTGGTTGAACTAGCCCTTTAAGCAGCAAGCTTTGCAAAACGCATTTATGTCACTGCCAAAACTTTTGAATGTGACTGTAGGTCTATCAATTCTATTTTGCAAAAATCCGACTGGCGTGATTTCAGTCAGACTAAAGCGTTCTTAGAAGAGTTATTGCATTAGTTCTAGTGAAACAAACAAATTTTGAAGTGCATGTAAATGCATTTACCAATCCACAGGCTGTATCCTGTTGAAAGTATGCGGGTCATGCTTCTGTAGAAATAAATGCTTTCTGAAATGCCTTGAAGTTAAATGGATTTGAAACCATTTTCAAATGTCATACTTGGTTGAACCACTATTAAAAACATGTTCAGACACACCATTACTGCTTTTCATCTGCCTAACCAACCTTCAGATCTATTTCTTTTCCAGTTCAAAGCTTTGACTTGTTTTGGTCTGTCGTTTGATGTAATGTCCATTGTGTCCCTCCGTCAGCTGCTGGCCACTGAGCTGGGTGTGATCCCCACACAGATCACTAAAGCAGACAAAGCCGAGCATATCAAAAGGAAAAGACACACTGCCGCTCAGACTGCACATTCAAGTAAGAACGGATTCAATGGTGAGAAATGGAATTATGATGTATAACATCCATAAATTTAAATCACTGGATCTATATAGAAGATGCATTTAGTATTGTAATGTAACACAAAACTACATTTTTGTCCTCAGATTTGGGTGCCAGACCTCGCACAGTGGCACAGGGTTTCCTGGCCACAAATGCAGGAGCTGAAGACTCACGAGTAGCATGTATGGCACAGCAGGTGAAAGAGGTGCTGCCTGACATCCCGTTATCGGTCATCACCAGAGATCTGTGTATGTCATCCTCCCATAATGCTTTGCATTAACAGACTAGCTTTGTTTGCTTCAGAAAGCATATGTGCCAGTATACACTTCTGTGGCTCCTGCATATGCGTACTAATGCAAAACTGATTCTTAAGGTTTAAGCAATGCAGTTTCAGCCAGAATTGATTTGGTTAAGTTTTCTTTTGGCTTTGTACAGTGCAGACCAACTGTGTGGACACAACCATAACCAACCTCCTGGAGCATACTGAACAGTTCAGCTCGGAGGCGGCTGCGGGCACACCTTCATCCAAACAAACATCTTCCTCCACCCCGTCTGTAACAGCATCCACATCTAATTTAAAGGTACAACTCACATCCTCACCCATTGAGAAAAATGAAGGAGCAAATGAATCTGTTCATTAGTGGAAATCTGTTAATTTATTACAAAATGAATAAATAAAATCTGCAATATTCTTCATTGCACCACGGAAAAACAGGCTCTGTGTTTTAAGTTTTATCTTATTTTGTACAAATGGCACAATAGCCTTCTCCTCGCATGGCCTATATAAGTGAATTTACCAATAAATAATAACATCTTAGACTTTTGTCTGACAGGATATTTATGTAGATCTGTCTGTGTATTTATTCAATAGCCAGCTGCCAAATCTTTTGGGAGAACACCCGTAGACAGACACATGTCTCTACACGAGAGAAAAGAAGCCTTATACGAATATGCAAGAAGGTAATTGTTTTTAAAAACCTTAAAATTATATTTAAAATGTTGCATTTTAGATGAAATTTTTGGCACACAATGGCTTTGTGTTTGAAAATCTTTGTGCCTGAAATCCATTGCATGTCAGTATCCACAAGGTTTGTTGTAAAATAAAGGTATGTTGCACTTTATTTGTTGAGTGGAGTAATCTGATTCTTTATTTTCTGTTCAACCCAACCGCAGACGATACATTGAAAAACATGGACTGAACAAAGTGGACGATCTTTGACCGCGGACAAAGACTCACCTGAGGAATTGTTTAGGAAAGACAGCTGCTTAACATAAAATCCACGTAGACAAAGATGAAATTCTAGAGTTGACCCAGAATGAAGCGACATTTGTGTTCACCAAACATGCCGAGAGAAGGATGGATTTTTCCTTTCTTGTTTTTGTTTCTTTGTAAATCTTCTTGCATGGCAATCATGCATGTCTTTTTATTATTTCTCTCTGCAACAGAAAGCAATTATTTTGGTAAACAATTTGTATTAAGACCCAGTGACCTTGGCACACCTAATATTATTTTTATAAGGTCCTTGGGTAGAGACTATGGGATCAGAAACATATGAAGGTGAGCCAAAACACAATTTAAGGTACATTATGTTATTGTCAAGGATACGTGTTGATGCAATATCAGCTTTTAAAGACATTAAATATCCTATAGAAATGCAAAAAACTGCTCTCATTGCGTCTCTTAATTTATCATCTGCCTTTTATTTATCCTATTGATGCGATATTTATTTAATTTCTTCTGAGAAAAATGTGGTTGTGAGAGAGGTATGTTCAGTTCTTTGAATAGGCATATAGCATGTAGCTTTTTGGAAAGATTTATTTCCAGATGAATGATGGGGCACCCAGATACACAACACGAAATAGCTTTGACAGTACTATCTGTGGTCAGCTTTGTTAACACGTATACAAAATTAGCTTCATAGATAAGCTCTAAATCAGATTTTTATTTCATTATTGGTGCTATATAAATGAGTTATCACCTTGTAATGGTCATGAGAGAGACTAATTGTAAGGTTAAACTGTCAAAATGGCTTAAGTAGTGATTTTATTGTTCTTTACAAGCAAGCGCGTTTGGGTAAACAACCTGCAGCCCCTCCCATAATTTCACAAAAACGTTTGATTTTTTTATTAGACAAGCGCGTGAAAGTCGAGAGCCGTTATAAGCGCCCTCCCAGCCAATGACCATAACCAGTCTAGTGACGTCAATGCCTGTACGAACTAATCATAACAACGAGCATACAAAACAGCCAATGGAAATGCTGGAGAGGGCGTACGGCAACCAATGAGAATGATGGAAATGTAGGCTACTTCCCCAGACTGAATAAGTAGGAGCACTTCTCATACTGAGATCTCATTGTCGAGGATTTTGAGTTACAAGCGGTTGTTTCAGTTATATTTTGTGTTGTTAAACAAAATAATAATCAAGGATGAGGGAGATTGTGCACTTACAGGCTGGACAGTGCGGCAACCAGATTGGTGCTAAGGTAGGAACGGAACTTATATTTATTTTTAACCGTAGTCTGTTAAATAACAATAAAAAGGTTGATCCGTAATTTCGCGTAAAAAAAACAGCAATTTGCTCTAGTTTAAGCGATTTGTAATGCAATGCGTTCTATTTTGGCTGTCGTTTTTAATTTCCTTTATGGGCTATTCTTGTCTAAATATGGTCCTGAATTAATCTCGCACGCAACAAGTTTTTTAATAAGCTGTTATTTTTTTGCGTGTCCTCAATAATGAAGTGGCCAAAACTGACATGACTTTAAGGAACGGTTTTTATTTCTATTTTACTTTTTTTTTTTTTTTTTTTTTTTTTAAGTGAAAAATCAGAACGGTTTGAATGGAGTAATGGTGAAACAATGCGTTAGTTTTAGGGTGTTGGCCGCGCCGGACCGGCGTAATATCCGATTCACAAGCGAATCGGTTTCTTTTTCTGATTTGGATGAGCCGAGTCGCTGAAGTTCTCGTTGCTCTGTATATCACCCGACTGTACATGAGTTGACTCAAGTGAATCGCGAACTGCTTAAACGAGTCGATTCGCTTGAAAGAATCATGTCGTAATGTGGCCGGCTGCATCTGGTTCATCTCATGAAAAAGTGCGGGAACGCTAATATCTTGACGCAAATATCATTCAGGCCCCGTGCAGAAATGAGATTCGAATAGTATTGACCCAATATAGTATATTTGAGCGATATTCGTTAACATTGGCGACGTTAGTGGTACAATGACTCGCACTGTTTCTTTAAGCTCCCGGTTGTTGTAAAATGGCTCCGGTGACTTGGCAAACTCCATTTTACAATCATGGAGCGCGTGTAACGGGATGCGATGGCCATTCAATATCGGATCAGCCTGCTTTTTAATCCCTTCTGTTCACCTTTTTATGTAACGTTACTAAATCAATTTCAATACTTGAGTTAAATGTTAAAGAAAATTAAATGGCGTTTAGTTAAATTCTTGTTACATTTTAAATCTATTCCGTTTTAGTTCTGGGAAGTCATTAGTGACGAGCATGGAATTGACCCGACCGGCAGTTACCATGGCGACAGTGACCTTCAGCTGGACCGAATTAATGTTTATTATAATGAAGCCTCAGGTGAGCAGAAATCTGATGCATTCTGTAATGTTCATTCACTTGACAATTTGCACATGCACCTAACCGCATATTATTTGCCCTAAAATTGTTCTTTGTCTTAAGGTGGGAAGTATGTTCCACGTGCTGTGCTGGTGGATTTGGAGCCTGGTACGATGGACTCCGTGAGGTCTGGTCCATTTGGTCAGATCTTCAGACCAGATAACTTCGTTTTCGGTAAGTTTTAATATGCACCCAAATGCAAAGCTAGGTTGCCAACTGTTTAGTTGGGGCATTTTGGGACATCTGATTTAGAAGAAAATTTGAATGCCAGATTGGTGACCTGATCTGGATCTAGTTACCTTTTTGCATAAAAGCAACTAAACTCCCAACCTTTTTTGTTGTCCTCTGATAGGCCAGAGCGGTGCTGGAAACAACTGGGCTAAGGGCCACTACACTGAAGGAGCTGAGCTGGTTGACTCCGTTTTAGATGTAGTTCGGAAAGAGGCAGAGAGCTGTGACTGTCTGCAGGGCTTCCAGCTCACTCACTCCTTGGGTGGAGGCACAGGGTCCGGTATGGGCACCCTCCTCATTAGCAAAATCCGTGAAGAGTATCCTGACCGTATCATGAACACCTTCAGCGTGGTGCCCTCCCCTAAAGTCTCAGACACCGTGGTCGAGCCCTACAACGCCACACTGTCTGTCCATCAGCTGGTGGAAAACACAGATGAAACCTACTGCATTGATAACGAAGCCCTTTATGACATCTGCTTCCGCACTCTCAAACTCACAACGCCCACATATGGTGACCTCAACCACCTCGTCTCCGCCACCATGAGTGGTGTCACTACCTGCTTGAGGTTCCCCGGCCAGTTGAACGCAGATCTTCGTAAACTGGCGGTGAACATGGTGCCCTTCCCTCGCCTTCACTTCTTCATGCCCGGCTTCGCTCCTCTGACCAGCAGGGGCAGCCAGCAGTACCGTGCCCTGACCGTTCCTGAACTCACCCAGCAGATGTTTGATGCCAAGAACATGATGGCTGCTTGCGACCCCCGTCACGGCCGCTACCTGACCGTCGCCGCCGTCTTCCGTGGCCGCATGTCCATGAAGGAGGTGGACGAGCAGATGCTCAACGTTCAGAACAAGAACAGCAGCTACTTCGTCGAATGGATCCCCAACAACGTCAAGACCGCCGTCTGCGACATTCCACCCCGTGGGCTCAAAATGGCCGCCACCTTCATTGGCAACAGCACTGCTATCCAGGAGCTGTTCAAGAGAATCTCCGAACAGTTCACAGCCATGTTCAGGCGCAAGGCTTTCCTGCATTGGTACACAGGAGAAGGTATGGACGAGATGGAGTTCACCGAGGCGGAGAGCAACATGAACGACCTGGTGTCTGAGTACCAGCAGTACCAGGACGCCACCGCCGAGGAGGAAGGAGAGTTTGAGGAGGAGGGTGAAGAAGAGCTTGCTTAAGTGAACCAGTCGGTTTTGTTTAATGTCCTCTTTTCCTTTTTTCTAATCTTGTCACTTCATTTTGTGTTTCTTGCTGTATTTCCTGTCACTTGATACCTTTTTAGTTGTACCTTTTTCATGTTAATGTTAATAAAAACTAATATTAGAATGTGACTGGTTTACTAGTGTTTCTCTTCCTAAATCCCAAATCAAAATATTAGACTTTGGAAGGCTGAAGGGGTTTGCTAATTGAGCCTGAATTGGTCCGGTTTGAACCATTTTTGCATTAAAATTGTAACTTGAATTTAGGATTATGCAACGGTTTCAAAATGTGTATATTGACAGTGCAGATTTGTATAATCTACCAACATTATTACAGGACATTCCAGTCATGTGCAAATACACCTACATGGTACACATAAATCCTGCCTATGTACACCTAAATGCACATACTGTGACGTACAAGATTATAGCTATCAGCAATCAGTTTGTACACCTTTTACAAAGCATCTCTTGTCATTCCCTGATGCACGTTTAAAAAATAATTAAATGGAACTGGTGTTTAATGTGAACATCTGTTCAGAGATGTTCAGCCTTAATATGAAAGGAAGCGTATAGCCACTGCCTTCCTCTAAACCAACCGCTTACATTTGCATGGACAAAAGCTCAGGCCACAATCACGTCTGTTCTGTCTCGGTGGCCATGGCTACATGATCATTTAATTTCTCATGACCTAATCTAAAAGTAAACTAAGCATGACATTTGATTGGACTGCAGTAACGGCAGATTCAAATGAGACCAAATCATAATGTTAAGTGATTAAAGTTTCTTTGTCCATAGCCTTGTGGTTATTGCAATTCCTGGGTTTATTAGCAAAAATTTTAAGAGATCTTGAGCTGCCCGGGATAATGTTCAAACTCTCTCAGCCTACTCACTGAATGAATCCCCTGGAAGCACAAATAATACAAAATTAAGATGAAATTGGCAACCAATAAGGAGTCCATGTGGAAATGTTCTAAAATATTTAATCATGTCATTTCATTCCCGTCAAATGTTTAACAGAATCAGGCGGGTCTGAAGGAGTCAGCGAACAACAGCCCATCTCACCAAGATGACATTTATGCAAACAGACACGGTTGCCATCGTATTTGCAGTTGCACCACATAGCATTGTTGGTGGACTCACTCTCCTCTACCTCAAAGTTGGGGTTTATTATGACCTGCGAAAGAGAAAAAGGTTGAACTGATACTGGAAAACCTGGTTGCATAATTGTAATCAAACTTGATCTAACAGAGCATGATCAGCGTGTGTGTGGACTTCTAATTAGTAAATACTAATCTTGGAGGGTCTTTCCCAGAAAACCTCCACCCTCCCTCTGCACTTAAGGTTTATTACATCATTAATCAAACCAAATCCTATTACTCTTCTAACCCTTGCATTCCTGGACATGATGTTGAGTGCTGTGAGACAGCTCCACCACTAGAGAGCAGAACTGCGACAGCTCACTGACAACTATTTGACTTGCTGAAAAGGCCAGACAATAGGGCCTTTCGCACCGCTGGAACCTTTTCATAGTACCAGAACTTATTGTGGAACTAGCCAAATTTTGGCGATTTTAGTACCAGTCTGCCTTTTTCGAGAATCAAATTAGCTCCTACTCTGGCACAACTGGTACTACCCATGTCTTAAGTAGACACTGATTGGCCAAACGTGTGCGAAAACGCCCTCACCCGCCATGATTTAAAACACTGTAAACATTGTGTCAACTTGTTTCACAAGTATGAACAGTGATAAATAAACGGACGCTGAAGTGCAGGCATTTGTAGCAAATGTAGCACTGTGAGTCGTTGTCCTCCTTTCCGTTCTTACAATTGCTTTTATATACGTCGACATTCTATGTCCATTATTGTGAATCTGCGAGACACAACAAAAACATAGCTACGAACACAGCGTCCTCCATCCTTCTGTTGTTAATGTTGTTCTTCTTTGTTTCTGTTCTTGAATGCCGCGTACAAATAACGTCGCTGTCGACTGGTACTTCCTAGTACACACTGTCAGTGCGAATGCAACACTTTAAATGGTACTGGGAATTAGTTTTTACAAAATCATCTATCGGAAATACATTTCTACCAAAGAACCAATGATGTTACTCATTCTGACAAGGTAGCAACTGAATACCTGTAGAATGTAGTTTCCTGGTTTAAAATCTGTGATGTCAACCACTGGCAGTCAATATCGTGTCTGTACAAGTCCCAGCAGCCCACTGTGATGCCCTGCTCACCAAAGTAGTGCACTCGTAATGTTTCAAAACACCTGCAACAAGGTAAGCAACACCTCAGTGTAGATCCAAGCCAGTATTCCTGCTCAAGAACACTGGACTATTCTAAGATGAAGCCCACACAGAACGTGTTTTGTGCCATGATTTTTGCATTTCACTGTGCTTCTTTTGCATTGTTTTCTATTTATATTGCGATAAACTGATGTCTTTGGCTGTTACTTTCTCGCCTTATATCCTTGCAGCATCTTGGGTAACATGCTATCAAAAAATTCATTTTGCATCCGAAACTTCGGCAGCTGACTCTCTATGGTGTCGTTTGAGGCAATGACTTTGCAGGCAGTGTATGCACAAAGGGCACCTCATGAAACTGATTTCGGACAGGCTCCTGATGATAGCTTATCAAATATTTAATTACTATAATACTGATTTCTGGCTAGCAATAACATCAAAAAAAAGTTAGTCAGAAGTATACATTTACACAAACACAACTTTCAAATTCCATCTTTATTTAACTGTACCAGAATGGGATGCACAGAATTGTGGGATAGCAAAGGCAGCGAAGAATACATCTATAAAATATTGATTAGAAGAAGGTACCTTCGGAGACAGGAAGTATAGTAGAATTTGGATTTGGCTGTGCATTGATGCCTCCCTGCCTTGGAATGCTGCTTCTGAAGGCAGCATTTTAAAGCTTTCAGATGCAGCCAAGGTCATAGCTCAAATTTGAATAATGGGATTCGAATCTTTAAAGGAACACTACTTTTTTTTTTAAAAAAATAGACTCATTTTCCAACTCCCCTAGTGAGTTAAACAGTTTTTACTGTTTTCGAATCCATTCAACCGATCTCTGGGTCTGGTGGTAGCACACTTAGCTTAGCTTTGCATAGATCATTGAATTTGATTCGACTGTTAGCATCTCGCTTAAAAATCACCAAAGAGTTTATATATTTTTCCTATTTAAAACGTGACTGTTCTGTAGTAACATTGTGTACTAAGACCAACCGAAAAATAAAAGTAGTGCTTTTTCATTCCAGTTTGTGCATATTTTTTTTCTATTGGTCCTGGCTTTTGTTCACACAGGGCTCATTCTAGGACCGACCCAGCAATGATATTAGGTCCCCACCCCGGGATAATTCCTGGGATCAATCACGGTACGTGTTTGCGTTCATACAGAAGGCACTCTGCCAATTTTTCTGGCTCAACACGCTGTGTGAAAGGGTCTATATTTAAGTACATACTTGACATGCATTCCTTCATTACTGGATAGTTTCAAACCTCAGCACTGTAATGAGCTACAAATGTCTGAGGCATTAAATTGGAAGTTTACAGTTGAGCAAAGTTTAATTAACTTGCTTATCTTATGCCGTGACATTAGTGGACCGGATAGACAAACTGACTACAGAAAAAGACCGTTAATAGATGATGGCTTTTTTATTGCCCTTTATGGCAATGCTGAGAATACATTTACAGTAGTAGCATTTATTTGTCTAGGATCCAAGATGGATTAATGCTATAAAAGTATTGTCAAATTTTATTTCCTGTTGAACAAGTAAACTCATTTAGTCACTACTGCACTTTCATAGTCTCATTCTGTGAATAATTATATTTTGACAACTATTCTATCTCAAAGTTTCAGGGCATTTCAAGTCATGTGACTGTGGCATAATTTGTTTATAGACTACATTTAGCATTTTACTTCTGGTCATGTTAAAGGAGCATGTTAAAGGATTATTTGATATACTGAAAGTTCAAAAGAACAGCATTTATTTGAAAAATAAATATTTTGGTGACATCTAAAATGTTTTTACCTCCACGTTTGATCAGTTTTATGCATCTTTGCTCAGTAAAGGTATTTTAGACAATCATACTGACCTCAAACTTTTAAATGGTAGTGTGTACTTTACACATTCATAATTCACATTTTAGGCTAACATGGGATTTCACCCCTTACGAAAGAAAAATATATTTACCAATATATTTCTTAAAATATATTGTGATATATTGTAATATATTATTTTCCCTTTTTATTTTCTAATATTTAATATATTTGAATACATTTTATAATATATTGATGATACATATATAATATATTGCAAAATATACAAATGATTGCCGCTTTTAATATATTGCAATATATTGGAAAAATGTAAATATATATAAGAATATATGCCTAATATATTACATGATATTTTCCAATATATTGCAATATATTTTTGTTTCATAAGGGACAACAAATCAATCTGCAATTAGCCAGTCCCATAGTGCCTCTCTTACTCAAAAGTGATAGCATGCAGGCAGTATCTGATGCCCTAACTGTCTGCACCCTTGTGATCCATCGTGCCCCCCACTATACGGATCTGCAGACAAACACCCACTGCAAGGGCTTAGCATGCAAAGTAGGCTAAATACAGTGCTTACCAGGTGTGAGTCAACTGTGCTAATGCTTGAAGCACAAGGTTCTATACTATCACATACTATCTAGTAGCAGTTTAAGTGGATTATTGTCGCAGAGGATAGAGTATTTTATTTAAGTTAATGTATTGCAGGGCTAAGAGGTGTTAGCATTATGCCCTGTTCTTACTGTTTTGGAAATGTATTGTTATGGTAATCAGTTTTATAAAAGACTTTAGATATTTGTCCACAGAAAGTTCAGCAGAAACACCAATCAATTGCACAATTATTATTATTTTTTTTTTCTGATTTTCCCACATAATCAACACAGAAAATGTGGAAAGCGTACAGATTGGCTCTACTAATTGTTAATGCACTGCAGGTTAAAAACTGCCAAAACATGCTGTCACCAGATTTGTTTAAATGGCTTAAAATATAATTTTTTGATTTTGCAAACCCTTGTTCTGTGTCTCTGTAACTTTGACCTTGTAAATACAGCTTTGCATGTGATGCTTGAGATGAGGATTCTGTGCAACCCCGCAATATTCATTTTATATTCACCTGAACTATTTATGTGTTGTATGTTATACAGAAGTTATCTTACTCTCAGGACACTGCTGGCATGTCCCAAACCCAGCTGTCTGCACACTACCATGGCCTCCCTTGACGTCCATCAGTCTCCGAAGACCAAACCCTAGTCCCTCACCACTGCCTGTAGAGAGCAGCAGCTCAAGCCTCCCTTCCAACCACGTTCGACCCCCTGTCAGGCGGATCTGTGATGGGTTACAGAGCAAGCATGTGAAAGAATTAAAAGACTTAAGGACCTTGACTTTGATCATTTAACCTGATAAGCAGTGCAGATTTAGGGCTGTGAGAACTTGATTTTACCTTGCATTGCATCACCTATTTGAATAAAAGCATGCTCGTTTTAAACGACAGATTTACAGATTTGGTGGTGCAATACTTTAGTTTGGATCATCCTTGAAAAGCATTGTTAGTTTTCATAACTGAGCTAGGACAAACATTTACACAATGCACAAAAATGCTCATACGTTATTTGCAAATGATGGCACTTTGATGAGAGCCTTGAAGGTTTTCTCTGTGTGGAATCTGAAGGCTGATACATCAGAGACAATTCTAGTTAAGTATATTAATTATCAAGTAAATGATAAAAGGTCAAATAAAAGGTCTCCTCCATGTGTTTGCAGTCTTTGGCAGTGATGCTGTTATGAGGACAGTCCCACAGGCTCTTCTAATCACCAGAACTTCATTCATGTAGATGTGACCCATACCTATGGATCATAAAAGGCTTTGAATGGGGACCATATCTGTCCATCAGTCTGTCTATCTAGATCATTCTATTTAACTCATTATCTGTCTGTCTAGCTAGCTGTTTTGGGGGTTCAACAGATCACAAAACTCATTGTTCAGATCATATTATGGTTTCGAGTCACAGACCATATCATATTTTGGGTGGGGTATGGGGGGGGTGAGACAAATGTAATATTTTATATATTACTTAAAAAACACTTTAAGTACTTCTTTAATACCGCAGCAAAAACTAGCACAACTAATAAAGTTTAAACCTTCTTGACAAATGATAAGTCAGTAATAAAATAAGAACAAATACACAAATTACAAGAATAGATAGATAAAATAGAACAAAGTTACAAATAAAGAAAAGGTCCCCGACCCGGGTTCAATTCGGTAATCAATTCCGGGACGTGGTTGCTTTCACACAGAAGGCGACCAGGCAATGTTACGGGAATATTGCGGGTCCGACATGCATTGTGAAAGGGGCTTAATAGTCATACACCGTACCCCACTCACCCCCCTTTAGGACCTTCACACCGGTCTTTGCCCTGCCCTTCAGACATGGTCACAGAAGGAGCATGGTCACTGGAAGTCATAATGCAGGTGTTTTTTGATTAATGTTGTTATTATCTTCATAAGTCCTCATTATTATAAATCAGTTATAAAAGTTAACTTTATCGGTTCATACACTGTATCCCAAAACAATATGAAAAAAATTTCAATTTTTTGATATGCCGGATTCAGTGGTATTTTTCTATGCAGTTGCTATGGTGTTGCTAGGCGTTTGGTCTTTTGGATTTAAGCAAATAAATTAAATGATGAACAGTAAAAAAAGGATTGTTTGTAATTGTATTTTAAAGCATAGTCACCCATATAAGAGTGAATTTGTGAATATGTCAAAAACATTCGGCACAAAAACAAAACGGCAAAATGTCAACTATTTAATATTTTTCTATTTACATATTACCTAATTCTCTTTCATAGTTAATAATTATTAGACTTAAGAATCTGGGATCAGTGACATTTTTATTTTTTTTTCAAAATGGTGCTTATGCTATCTTTCTGTATCTTAAATACCACTTGGCTTGATATTTTGTTTTATAATGAAGTGGTCCAAGTAAATTTCAGCCAAAAGTAAATATGTATTTAACAACAGTTAAAGCCACTTTGTGATCAAAACAACATGGTCTGTTTGAAAGACCTAAAAAAATTAATTTTAAAACTTTTTGGCATCCTACTAACAAACAGCAGCAATTTGGCCATTTATAATTATATATTATATGGTTGTTACAAATGTTGCAGTGCTGTAGATCAAATTAACATAACATTTGGTACATTTTACATGGGCACCTCAGAGCGGACGCAGACGAATCTTCTCCATTCAGTTTTCCTCCACCTGCATCTAAAACATATATCCAGAACAGGTAAATTGGCTGTTGGGCATTTACAAGCTTTTCAAGATCAGTTTGAACACTTTATCATGTATGTGCATGTCTGTGGTCAAGAAGTCTTTCTGATGGTTAGGCCTGTATAAGATTTGGATATGTTTAACTAGTCAGATACAGTCTTCTAATAAAATTTCTTGCAGTATTCCATGAGTTTTTCACGAACGAGTCTGTCTCTTGCTCATCTAAATCTAAAGTCATCTCACATGAGGGTTTTGGATCTTTGTGGTAACAGCCAAACCACACTGTAAACTCCCTTATACAAGATCTTCCAAATGTCTGGTCAGAACGGTCCACAAAGTTTGCTGAACACCATGAGATCATTACCTGAAATCTGATTTTGGAACCTGAATCGCAGTTATTGATTTGAACAAACCCTAAAGATGATAAAATGAGTTATACTTAAAAGACAAAAATATCAGTAAATAACATAAAAAGACATCTAAAATCAGGAGAAAACAAAAAAACAAATGGCATTAAGTTTCAACAAAATTGCATTTCTTTGAATTAAACAGTGTGAATTACTTTGTGAAGTTCTTTCATTCTTCTTTTCAGCCTGTGTTTGTGAATTTGGATGTGAAATCAGTCATTTTCACCATTCCAGTAAACTCTGACACATCTGTAGTGAAACACAAAGTGCAGAGTTTGCCAGAGGCTCGTCTGAAACCCACTCATGTTCTCTGCGTTCCTTCTACCTTCCGGACAAGAACACAGAGAAACCTGGCACTTAAACTGAGCAGGGGCACTTCTGCACGTACTATTCTCTTCTCTTCTCTTCTCTTCTCTTCTCTTCTCTTCTCTTCTCTTCTCTTCTCTTCTCTTCTCTTCTCTTCTCTTCTCTTCTCTCCTGCATTTCAGTCTCTAATTCTCCAAAGTCTCATATCTCTACATCTGTCTCTTTCTCTGGTGTTGTGGTTCCAGCATACAAGCTGTTAATTTACATCAGAGCTAAGACTTTCATTCGAAGTACAGTGACATTGACTCTTTTATTCTTTGCATGTGGATGAGAAAGAGAGAGAGAAAATTGGAGGGGAAAAGGACCTGTCAAATGGAGAGAGAAGATGAAAAATGAAGTAGGACAAAACAGGTGAAGAGATAAAAGCAATGCATAAATGTTAGAGAAAGTAAATGCATTGTAAACAAGGTGTCTCACGGTTCTGTGTGGTGCAAGGTGGTTGTTTATTGATCCAGGACACTCTTGCTTTGATAAGAAACAGCCCACCTCTACTCAACATAAAAATGCTTAGAAAAAAATGATGGACAACTAATCAAGTATCTTGAATCTTTAAGTACTGATCGAAAACACCATCTCAATAAGCATTTTGATATTTATCCTCTTTTGTAAGCAAGAGGGGAACAGTTGTTTTGAGAATAACCACAGGCAAAACACAACATCAGCAATAAAAACCAGTAAAATGTGCTTCTGATTCTGAATGGATCGCATGCATTTCTCAATCAGCATTACAGCACTGCACATACAGTGGACTCTGTTAAATCAGATTCAATTACTACGTTAATACAGTATATTAGTATAATATATTGCTGTCAGGATACATTATTTTTTGTAGGCCACAGAAACAACTATTTTAGCACTTCTAGGTTCATCATTCTTAATTATTATTATTTTATTTTTTTTATTTTTTTGTTAAATGCCTGATATAAGGTCTATGGTGAACACAAGCGCAAGACATTTTAATGTATTAATCTGTCACAGAAAATACATCAGTAATACACCCTTTTAATTTTACTAAATTACCAGTTAGACACCTCCTCACCCGTTCAATAAACACTTCTCACCTCCAACTCAAATCAGCTGACAGCTGAGAAACAGCGACATCTCTTGGTCAGTAGCACATAGTGTTTATATGCTCTTCAAAGCAAACATATGGTTTGACATCATGATATTAATATTAAAATAGAGATCATATGGAGCTTTAAAGACATTAGGACAAATATAAACATGTCATATCTTCAGTAGAGTCCAGTGGTTGTTTGTTTACTAAAGTAACTGGTTCCAACGGTCATGAAAAAGCGTGCCTACTTTTATAGTGACTTGGTATAATTGAATAATACAAACAAATAATAATATAACCAATAGTTGAAACTTTTTTTTTCTATTGAATCTCATCTGATTCCCGATCTAGTTTTAAATCATTCGCGACATAGTTGCAAAGTACGCATATAATGACAAGCAACTCAGTTTATTTTCATTTATGTTCACTGTATTCTCAAGGTCATTGATTGAAACTCTTGTCTGCTCACAGTTAATTGCCAATCAGTGCAAAAATATAAGCGTTGTGTAGCATAATTTGCCAAATATCCCGCCCCCTCCTCACATGCTTTTTTTTACGTGATTTTTCTTTAGTGAGGGTTTGGAGAAAATCACATTCAAAAAGAAGTCGCTGATGCTGTAATTCAAGCAATGATAGCAATAGGTGTAGAGGCGTGGGATGACTTTTTTTTCTTTATAAGGTAGCTTTTTTATTTTTCTTTCTTTTTTGTAATGTATTAATTATCACTTAAATGAAAAAAATAAAATAAAAAAAACAAGTAGGCCTATAGTATATATAGTAGGCCTAGCCTACTAATACAAAGAGTAGACTATATTTGTTTCAATAGACAATATTTTAGTAGGCCATAAATATGTTGCTATGTTACAGCTCCCCTTTGAAGCTCTTGTGTTTTTCTCCTTTTCTATCTTTTCAATCCCATTCTGCTGACAGGTGATTGGAGATGAGTTTTGCTCCTGCTTTGTTGAGGTTTGCTGACTTTTGTAAGATAACTTATGTTTTTGCTTTGCAGATAAAATGGTAGTTTTAGTTTAATATGTTGCAGTTATTGGTAATAAATAATTGATAATAACTATTGATGATAATAAATTATCAAAACATAATGGGCTTGTTTTTGAAGCTGCGGTTGCTTATTTGTCTTGTGAGAGTTGGCAACAATGATTTGTGTCATTATTATAGAGCTCGCTCACACCTTGAATCATTTGAGGCAGTGATTCACTCATTTTTTTGTTGACTTTTTTGACATTTAAATTCACTGTATGCACTGGGTTGGGTAGTTAATGAAGACACATATTTGTTTAATGACATGGGTTAGACACATGTATTACAATATGAAGGTGGTTTATGAGGACGCTTCCTGTATCCCTGTAATTCAAAAGGCTTTAAAAACATACTAAATTATGTTTTTTTTTTTGTTGTTGTTGTTTTTTTAAATCTAAAAATGCTCAAAGTTTTCTGTAGGTTTAAGTGTAGGATTTGTGTAGGGTGATAGAAAATACAGTTTGCACAGTATAAAAACCTGTGTGTGTGAATAAATATATATATATTTTGTATAAAGTGTATCTGAAAATTTCTTCAAAATTATTCTGAGCTGCACCTTTCTTAAATGATGCATCAACAGTAAGATATGATTGACACCTGTTAATGCCTTAAGGGAATGCAAGCTCACACTGAAGTACCTGTCTTTTTGAAGTGTGTCCTCTCGTTCTGTCTCAAACCTTTAAAAACAGCTTGATAAGTCATGCTGACAACAACTTTCCTCTTCATTCATCTCAATGTGAAATGTTGACTGCTGGTCTACAGAAACAGAGGTGTTGCTCTGCAGGATGTCATCTCACCCCAACCTGTAATTTAACAGCAGGCAGCGTTCCCTCTGATCGGCTTGTCTTCATTCCCCTCACATCACAGAGGGAAGAGCAAAGCTGCGGCTAAGAGCAGTCATTTGCTGCTGTCAGTCACTCTTCAGTTTTGTATACACTCATCTTCAGGCACAGAGATTTTTCAACCTCTGCTCTTGAGTGTTTTGATAACATTTTGTTGAAAGTGATTGTGACAATTAGTTTGTGCTGCTTCATAAAAAAATCTGTTGTGCTGAATAATTGTGTTACGGAAAAGAGCAGTGAAGACAAATTTTTTATTATAATTTTTTTTTTTCAGATTCAGAAGAAAATGTTAGTTGTGTCTTTCTATGCAAGCTTTTCAACACAATACTAGGTTTTGTGTGGATTGTCAGGGCATTTCTATATAGTTGCTAGGGGTTTGATTACTGGACTCGGCCAGTAAACGGCCAACCCTCAATTCTCTGTGATGTTCTGATTGTTAGTTAGAATTATTGAAATATTTCAAAAGTTTTTTGTTTTAATTCTGATGGTTACGACTTAGGAAAGCTTAGGAAAATTAAAAATTCATTATCTAAAAAGAAATTAGAATATTCCATTTTGAGCTTGATTAGTTTGATTCATTTTCAAGATTCAAGATTCAAGAACTTTATTTGCCATTTGTGCTTGCACAGGAACTCTTGTGCAGTTGTTGCTCAGAGAGTCAAGTCAAATTTAAAAAGACACACAAGGAAAACATAAATCTACAGTATCTATAACACATATACATTGTAAATTGCACTAAACCCATAAAAATGTAGATTTTCATTCTGAATTGCACTAGTATATTGCATCTTGCACAGGCCCCAGAGATAACAATAATAAGTTACGTTATAAATAACTAAATAAAAATACACCGGTATATTACACAGGCCCCAGAGATAACAATAATATTATAATGCAAAAGTTACGTTATAAATAAATAAATCAAATACACAGGCATATTACACAGACCCTATAGACAGTAGTTCATTTTGTTTTGGCCAAGAGTCTCACTGTGGCTGGGAAAAAGCTCTTATAAAAACGTGATCTGTTTGTGATAATGCTGTCCGCTCGTCTGTGCCTGAGATTGTATGTACAGTTTTTGTGAATGAGCAAGGAGTGAGCTGGATGTAGTGTGTCTCTGATAATTCTCTCTGCTCTTTTCTGACAACGCTGTGTGTAAATTGTGTCCATGGAGGGGAGTTCTGTTCTGATAATCCTCTCTGCAGTCTTTATGACTCTTTGCAGAGCCTTCCTCTCTGTCTGTGTGGTGTTTCCATACCATACAGTGATGCCTGTGGTGAGGATGCTCTCTATCAGTCCTTTGTAGACCTGGGTGAGAGGATGACAGTGCAGACCAGCTTTTCTAAGCAGCCTGATGAAATACAGTCTCTGCTGAGCTTTTTTCACTGTGGCAGCAGTGTTCAAAGTCCAGTTCAGATCTGATGTTACTTGCAGTCCCAGGAATCTGTAACTGTCGGCCCTCTCCACCTCAGTCCCCTTGATGATGAGGGGCTGCAGGGGGGGTGGGTTTTTCCTGAAATCCATGATTACTTCTCTTGTCTTGTCTGTGTTAAGGCACAGATCGTTCACCTCACCATATGTAAGAATGTCGTTCACCAAACTCCTGTAGCCCGACTCGTCCCCCCCTTGATGAGGCCCAAAATGGTGGTATCATCCGCATACTTAATGATGATGGTATTGTCCTGGGTGGAGATACAGTCGTGTGTATACAGGGTGAATAGTTTAGGACTGAGACAGCAGCCTTGTGGTGATCCTGTGCTGATGATGAGCTCTGCAGACACTTTCCTTCCCATCCTCACCACCTGTGGTCTTTCAGTCAGGAAATCCAGGATCCAGTTACAGGTGGGAGTCGGGACGCCGAGGTCTGTCAGCTTCTCAGTCAGCCTGCCAGGGCGGATGGTGTTAAAAGCCGAACTGTAATCCAGGAACAACGTTCTGACATATGTTCCTCTGTTGTCCAGGTGTTGCAGGATATGGTGTAGAGCAAAGGCCACTGCGTTTTGAGTATAAATACTGGGTACCTCTTGGGCTAGTTTAGAACATGCGACCACAATTGTGTGCAAGACTACTGACTTGACAGTTGGCCACAAGACAATCATCAACACCCTTCAC
Organism: Carassius auratus; assembly: GCF_003368295.1. NCBI lineage: Eukaryota > Metazoa > Chordata > Actinopteri > Cypriniformes > Cyprinidae > Carassius > Carassius auratus. The sequence continues at coordinate 3,549,018 of NC_039269.1, read as the reverse complement.
AAAGAGGGTAAGCCACAGAAGGTCATTGCTGAAAGGGCTGGCTGTTCACAGAGTGCTGTATCAAAATATATTCATAGAAAGTTGACTGGAAGGAAAAAGTGTGGTAGGAAAAGGTGCACCATCAACAGGGATAACCACAGCCTTGGGAAAAATTTCAGGAAAAGCAGATTCAAGAACTTGAGAGAGCTACACAAGGAGTGGACTGATGCCAGATTCTGCGCATCAAGAGTCACCATGGTCAGATGTCTTCAGGAAAAGGGGTGTTTTGGGGAAATATATAATAGAGGAATTGATTCCCATTGTAATGATTTTTAGTTTGAGTTAAGAACAACAAAAAATTGCGAAAAAAATTGCTTCCTTGATAGCACAGCTCTATTCAACAAGCTGCATAATTTGAGACATCAGTTATGTCCGTTGCACTAATGATCCATAACGGGTTACACGCCAAATCACTTAGTGTAAGAGGTTTGATATCGCGTAGTCATGTCAAACACTAAATGATTTCGGTTTGTGTCTGGTGGCATTTGATTGAAGATAATTGTTAAAATTCTGCATGAATTTCCAGTCGGTCTTGTATTAAATATGTTGTGCTTTCATAAAATTGTGATTTAAAACATTATATTTCAGTGTCCTTACAGAAAACACATTTTTTTAAAGAAACCAGAGCAGTAAAATGTCATTATTGAAGCATATTTACATATACATGTGTGGCAGTGGTGTTCTTTCTCTGGTTGATAAAGCTGCACGCGTTGAATATGACATTCAGTATGTCATTCACATGCACTGTGCTGCATACTTAACAGGCAGTTTACCTCATGAGTGATTATTTCAGAAGGGGGGTCAATGTCACTTCTGTGGCTTCCACTATGAAAATCAGCCACGCATTGCTGTCTTAAGTGGCTGATGAACATCTCTGTGTGCAGGTCTGACTGGTGTGTGTCGGAAGTTAATCATGGAGGGATGTGTGGCCGTGGATTCTCAGCAGAGTGTGATGCGCTGATGGAGTTGAAATTTTAAAAAGACGATGAACGATGTCATGGAGCCCCACTGAATCACCTGACAGGATAGTGATAAGGTCAGGGGCTTAGCAAGCTTTTCAAAAGTGTGGGGGATGGATGCGGTTTGTTTATAAACAATAAAAATGATGAACACATTGACAGAGGGGTACAAAATGCAGGGCTTAAAGTTCTCTGGCACTGTGCGGGATTTCTGGCTTGCAGCTTTTGGCTGGGAAAAAATAATCCTACATTAAAAAAAAAAAAAAATCAGAAAAGGGGAGAAAAAAACGCAAAATCAGAAAAGGAGAGAAAAAACGCCCACACAAAGCTTTTTCTCTGGTGGTATAAATCATGTAACAATTTACTGTTTTTAAACATTAAAATAATATACACTTTAATTTCATAGTTCTTCAACAGGTATGCAAACAATATCCCAATAATAGCAATTACCATTAGTCTAAAAAACGAAATATAATACCAAAAACACTCGACATGTCAACAAAACGATTAACAGAACATCTTCCCAAACACATCAAGCTTATTTAAATACCTCTAAAGCATAAACACTCATTCAAAGTACCTGGGAAAGGGAGATGTAAATAACCATAAGTTCCCGCCTCCTCAGCACGAGCTGACCGATAACACGCCAAGAGAGGCGGGACTTAAGGCAGAACAGCCAATCATCAGCCGATCACACTCAAAGACGGTGTCAAGTTTGAGAGGGGGGAGGCAGCCGCGGCGAGCGCAGACACAGAGCGGCCAGAGAAACGGAGGAACGACTGTAGTAAGGCGTTTGTGCAAAACTGCGGAAAAACTGCAGAAAATGTGCGGGTGTCGAACCCTCTCACCGGGAAAAGTGTGGGTGTTAAAACCCCCACATCCCCCACGGGTGCGACGCCCCTGGATAAGGTGATAAACCACACAAGGAGTGGTATTGTTATGAGTGGTGATCAGGATAATTATATGCAGCTGTTCTGAGTGGTTTTTAATGGTGTTTTGATTGGTTGCTTATCAAATCAAAATGGCCACGTTTCTGTGATATTCTGGTCTGATAGATGGCTAGGGTCCTTTCAATGTAACTCCATGTTTTTTTTTTTTTTTCTTTGATGAAAAGAGTAATTGTCATGATGCTTTCCTGAGCATTTCCTGAGAAAAAGGGAGATGAAAAGGCTGAATGAGACAGAGAAAAAGGAAATCCATGTGTAATATCCACCGCTGTTATTCCCACATCCAGTGTTTTTGTTGAAAGATCTGTCATTTTCAGCTACCCATACAGTTACACAGATAGAGGGCAGCTACAGCACTATAATTAACACCACCGTGCTCAAATGACCATCCTCATCTGCTTTTGATTGTGGGTATTTTTTCTGTGTTTGGATAAATCACTCGCCATTCATTGTTTGAAATAGGCATAGCATGGGAATCACATACAGATGCTGAATATGACTGCAGATCAATTGGTCCATTTATCAACAGCGAGTAGTATTTAGACACTGCCAAGGCTGCGGTCTTAAGGATCGCAGTAATTACTCACTGTCAGCTCTCAGCCAGGTGATTAGCACTGAAAAACAATGGGCCTGCTTTTGAGTTTTCAGTTTTTTTCAGTTTCCAGTCCCTTGAGGAAGCCTATTGTTCCTCGGGAGGAACAGTGTACAAAGAATGACAGAGATAAATAGTAATGCATTGATTTTTATCATCATCCAGATCTCCTGAAAAGCCACATGTGCTGCTATCCTTCAAGAAAATGTCACATCGTAGCTGGGTATGTTTTGATTAATTTGCTCTAGAATCTACTGTCTTTCCAAAGATTTGACACCTTTTAAAACTTTAACACTCAACCCGTAGCTTAAAAGCCTCATGCAACTTTTTTAATGACTATATTGTGGTTCAAACTTTCACTTTTATCCCAATTTGACAGACAAGTTTTGAATCTGGGTCTCTAACCAACCAATAAAAAAAGTCTAAAAATGAATATTAAGCAGATGAATATGTGGCTCCCTTTACAAGAGTTATTCTATATCACATTGTGATTGGATTGCTAAAGCATGTGGTCTGTGATTTTGATCACATTTAGAACTTTATTTAATGCAATCTCATTTCTCTCTTTTTCTGTCCTTTTCTTTACTTTAAAATCCTGGTTAATGTCTTTACAGAGGGTTCTTAAAAAGAGGAAATGCAAGAAATTACAGAAAGCATGTTCAATTATCAATCAGTTTTTTTTTTTTTTTTCTTTCTGTAAATGAATGAAATGTATCAGCCCCTTTCTGTTAATATGTAAATGGAGATTATTATTTTGCCGAGGTAAATGCAGTCGGTTCTCTATCCGATCACACTAGACACACATTAAAATGAAGGTGTAAATTCTTACAGCTAAAAATATTCATATTTGCTAGTTAAGTTTATATTTGTATCTGATCTGTTTACCAATCATACCAATCTATGTGCGTGTGTGTGTGTGTGTGTATATATATATATATATATATATATATATATATATATATATATATAACCAAATGCAACAAGGAAAGTCACAGCTAAGCCTGTGAATACTCTCCATCTAGCATTTATTTCAAAAATTTTATTCAAAATGTTTTTAAATTTTAGTTTTGCAATATTTTTTTCATTCAGAAATGTAAATTAATTTTAACAGAAATGGTTATTGTTTTATCTTTTCACTTTCAATGACAAACCTGACTAAACATACTTGTATATTAAATAAATATGGCCCCTAGGTGGCGATATAGTTTACTGGGTGATTAATGATGCACCTTTCTCTCTGTCTCTCTCGTTCGCTCTCTTTCTCCCTCCGTTTGAATAGTTTGGCAGAAATAATGTGAGAATTACAGCTAATCTGTGTTTATTCCCATGAGACAATCACATTGTGTGCCTGTTCATTATTCACTGTGCCACAACACGCAGACATTTGAGTCCAACTCAATTACACCAGATAGTCATTTAGAGAGATCAGTATGGACATAACTGAAAGAACAAACCAAAAAATGCATTTCTCATTTTCTTTTTCTATGGGTTTATAACTTATCCTTTGATGGTAATACATTTTTGGCTGCATGCTTTTGTAATGTGTAAATTACTGCTACGCTGTCTCTTTAAAAGGCAGGACTGTGCATCTGCACCTCCACTCCCTCTCTCATCCTGTAGATGATGTCACTGTGGCTTCCCTTAGACCTTGGACAAATGATGTGGGTCTCTGTTTGGCGTTCCTCCTCTTTCCCACCCCTCTCTCTCTTTCTCTCTCTTTCTCTCCCCCAGTGTCTCCATCTCATACTCCACTGCTGTCTTCATCAACAGAGGGACAACAGCTGAGGAAACTTGATAGCACTCCATCCCCTTCTCTTCTCCTCTTCCCTTTTTCTTAATCTCCTCTTCTCTTCTTCTCTCTATCCCTCTCTCGTTCTCCAGCAGCGATGTAGTTCTTTCTCAAACTTTAACAGCTGTTTGGCAATGAAGTCTTGACTCATATCTATCACGTGTGGACTTCCATGGATTCGTTCCCTGCTTCTTTTTGAGATATTTCCAGAGCCGCCTCTCTTCATTCATCTTCTGTTTACCTTGTCGTGTTGGTGTGTATTTGGACCATGGCCATGAAGGAAACCATACTTCCTATTAGTGAGGTGTCGAGTCCGTACCCGGAGATTGTGGAACTCAACGTTGGTGGCCAGGTGTACGTCACCAAGCGCTCCACCCTAGTCAGCGTACCTGACACCACCCTCCACACCATGTTCACGCGGTGCAGCCCGCACGAGTTGCCCCGCGACAGCCGAGGACGCTTCTTCATTGACCGTGATGGGTTCTTGTTCCGATACGTGCTGGACTTCCTACGGGACCGCCAGCTCGTGCTACCAGAACACTTCCCGGAGCGGGAACGTCTTCAGCGTGAGGCCGAGCACTTCCAGTTAGGGGAACTGCTTAGACTTTTGGGCCCACGTGTATCTAAGCAAGGCTCGCTCAATGACGAAGGCTGCCAGAGCGACATTGAGGAAAGTTCGCAGAGTAGCGAGTTGGTGACTCGAACTGGAAACTGTGCCATCACCTACGCGTCTTCCTCTTCCACCCTGGACAAGAGGTCTGGGTTTATTACAATAGGTTATCGGGGATCCTACACAATGGTGAGGGATAACCAAGCTGATGCTAAGTTTCGCCGTGTGGCACGGATCATGGTCTGCGGGCGGATCGCCCTGGCAAAGGAAGTGTTCGGAGACACTCTAAATGAAAGTCGAGACCCAGACCGTCCACCAGAGAAGTACACCTCCCGCTTCTACCTGAAGTTCACCTACCTGGAGCAAGCGTTCGACAGGTTGAGTGAGGCTGGGTTCCAGATGGTGGCCTGCAACTCAAGTGGGACAGCTGCATTCGTTAACCAGTACAGAGACGACAAGATCTGGAGCAGCTACACGGAGTACATCTTCTTCAGTAAGTGACAGAGCAGTCTGTGCTGCACTTTAATTTCTTTTTCATGTAGCCGAGTGTTCCCAACCTTGTTCCCAAAGGATATGTCATGTTTCACAACCTCCTTCAATCTTTTCCCCACCAAAAAAAGAAAGCATGCACTTTATTTTATGTGTGCATGCATGCATTTTATATTGTCGCTTGTGTGAAACAGGTTTCTGAAAATTTTAGAAAATTCAATTGAAGCATGCTTGAAGATAAAATATTTGGACAGTTTGTGTATTATTAACATCTTAAATTATTTAATTTTTTAATGAAGAAATGCAGACATTGCAAGACCTTCAAGAATGTATAACTGGTAATAAATAATTGCACACTTGATCATTTGAATAAGATTTTATTAGGAAAAAACAAGGACTCCTGCTGTTTTTTTTTCAGTTGACAAAAGTTATTTTTACATGCAGCTAGAAAAGGCTCACATTTTAGTTCAGATAACTTTATAACAGCTTATAGTTTTCTCTAAAACCAAGTGCACTTGATACTCCTTGGATAATCTTTTTATTCCAAGTCTTCTCTTTCGCTATTCAACTGCATTCTCTTTTTCTCTCATTTAGCGTGTCTCACAATCACACTCTTTTTTTCTCTCTCTCTTTTAACCCTGACTGCCCACACATGCTCTTTCTCCTGCTAGCTCCTCTTAAGTATGTTGCAACTTTGATGCTGTAATTCATCGCAGTACATGTAAATGTATGTCATAACTGGGACAGCTAGTGCCTCGGACCTGACGTACTGAATAGAGAGAATAGTAACACTAGGCAATCCCACGTACCACTTGTGTCCAATCATAATGAAGCCGAATGGATCAAAGCCTCCTCAGCCATTGTTAATTAGAGTTGGATTAAATGATTGCAGATTAGTTCATTCTTATTGGCTGCCTCAGGTTTGTCATTCTTAAATTCTACAGACAAGTGCTAATCCACTGCAGGCTGATTCTTTCACACTGCAGTGACTGTGAGTTCACTTAGGTGTCAACCAAAACGCAGTGCTGCATGTGGTTTCTTACTGAGCTGATGTGATTGTGGTGGACTGAACCGTTTGCAAGCTGGTTTGGTTGATTTGTGATTTGATTGGTGGCTGGTTAATGGTGGTTTTTAGTCTTTCACTGAATTGTAATGCTCCTTGAAACTGCTTGAAACATTAAAGTTTGTTTTAGAGGGTTTTGTGCATGTGCACATTTAAGCTGAGATAAGGCATAGCTGCGTGGACAAGTAGAGAAGTGTGAAAACATGCTGATAAGGAAGAAAAAAAAGGACCATCTAGGAGGAAGAAAAATCTCACTTTGGTAGACTTTAGCGAGGTAATGGAACTTCAAGAGCTAATCCTACCGCTGCATGTTGCAGATAATGAGGCTGTGTGTGTGTGTGTGTGTGTGTGTGTGTGTGTGTGTGTGTGTGTGTGTGTGTGTGTGTGTGTGTGTGTGTGTGTGTGTGTGTGTGAGAGAGAGAGAAAGAAAGAATGACTTGTCTGACTGTATTTGTCTTTCACTGTGTTTCCTATTATGTGATGTCTGCTCTGTAAAGCTGCTCAATACTTTATTGACAGTTGTTTAAAAGTGATGTGTGCATTTGTTTTGATGTTAAATTCTTTATTCTATTCTATGTGGAGACATATTCCAAATTTTTAATTGGGATATTTAAGTGAGAGTTCTTTTCAGTTTTCCTATTCTTATATTCTTACATACCTTTCCCTCAAATCTGGAACATGGTTATGTTATTGTGTAGAGACAAAAATATAAGTATTATTTAAACTAGGCTGCCCATGCAACCCAGATGAGATGAGAAAACAGCATTTTTTTTACTTTGGGACTTTAGGATTGTCTAATGTTTAAAATTTTATTTTAAAATCAAGCTGCATTTAAGTGCACATTTTGGTGCATTTATTTTAAATTTGATTTGATGTATCTATCAAACTTCAATGTATTATTTTGATGTTTTTGTTCTTTGCTATAGTTGTATTCTTATAGAGCAGAAAGCAGAATCATTCATACATATTACAATTCACAATTTAACGTTAGTTTTTTGTAAACTGAAGCAATCTCAATTAGATATCAGATTGTAAAACAGGTTTCAGATAGGTGGAGCTGGGGATGGAGGGGTGAGTTAGATGTGGTGTGCAGCCTGCAATAGAAGAGAGGCTGAATGATTAGGGATTTAAATAGACTGCTGTGATAGGTGTCAAAACTGGATTGGTCCACATCAGGAACATCTGACTGTCAGCTGATGCAAGTTTGACTGACGTGGCTTACCTGAACTAACCTGATGCTCGGTTTGTATATAATTTTTACATCTATATTATATATATTTTGCAATATATGCTTTTATGCTATATATTTTACAATTATATACTAAATGTTTATTTTAATAGAAGTATTATAATATATGTTATATACATGGACTAAATTGTACTAAATGTAATTTAGTGGAATAATTACCCTATTTTATTTTTTATTTGGATGAATGTCATTTTTTCAATGTGGGTAAACTGATTGGATTGTGACAAGTGAACGCTACATACGAAGAATTGCACTTGCGAGTTTGCTAAAACAATGTCTGAACAGCTGTTTGGCTGTTGGTTAGCCATACTATAAAACACGGACTCCAGCAGGACAAGGAAAAGTTGTAGCAGAGGAAGAGCAAATTTCTGCATTTTAATGAAAGATTATGTAGGCAAATATTTTTAAAAATTAACATGCATTGGAATCATTCACAATAAGACTAGGAACAGAGTAAACAGTCTTCATTTTAACTGTAGACTTTTTGACAGTTTAGTTGACTTCAGTGAAAGACATTCCCTGTGTTTGTGGACTCACACTGGTATGATGGAGATGATCTATGTTTTAATATTGACCAGTGCTCAGATTAGCTGTGGGCAGAATTTGATCATGCATGTTTGTGCTTGTCAGTATGTTCGTGTGTGGGTGTGCTGTCAATGCACGTGTTTCTCTGCACATCCTCAAGCGGCTCTGCTGTTGAGTTGTGAGTCTGTCTGAACTCACTCAGAGGACACAAATAAATGTCTGTCGTCTGTCTGACCTCGATCTCTTGGTGTCCTCCAAACCTCTGGATGAAGGAGCTGGAGCCAGTCAGTCATCTCATGAACCGCTGCTCAAAAGAAAGTAAACAAGCTCGAAAGAAAATTGCTATGTTCTGTTTTCATCTTTCTCTTTGATTTTTCATTATGACCAAACTCCCCAGGCTGACAAAAAAAAACTGAAATGTAACATTTTTGTCTGATTCATGTAATTTGGTGCCTCAGCACAGGAAACTGTAAAAAATACTGTCATTTTGGGATGCTGACATCTGAGCGTTAACTGACAGTGTTAACAGCGTTATCAGAACAGCGTGACATCCAGTCACAGAGAGCTGGTTAGATCAATGTAAAGGAAGCAAGGAGACGGGAGAATGAGCAGGTCAAGGTTGAATGTATACATCTGACCCGCATTAATATTTATACAAACTGAATCACATATTCAGCAAATATTAGTAGTTTAAACAGCTGTAAAGAGATTGTGAGAGACATATGAAGTGAAAGCAGAGTTGGGATGGATGTGCCGTTACAATCTGATGTTCAGCAAAACTACAACACATTGATAGTCTTGACAGACATTTTGACATTTAATGGTTCATGCAAAAAAAAAAAAAAAAAAAATCATGTTATTCCAAAACTGTATGATTTTCTTGCTTTTGAAAATGTTTTAAATGTCAGTAGCGTACTGAAATAATCTGTTAGTAATCAGAAGAAAGGCCTTCATGTAAAGACTTTTACAAAGGAATTTTAGGAGAAACAGCTGAAGAGGTTTTCTCCCCCTTAACTATCATTTACAACCCCATTTCAAAATATCAATAACATGACATTTTTGTAAAGACATTCTCACAACGTTGTGCATTAAATATTTTAAAGCATTTAAACTTAAGTTTGTTTAAAAAAAATTAATTTATATCTCTTTTATATATATATATATATTTATGACTCTTTCCTTAAATTACTAATTGTATATGTTGTTGTCATTGCTCACTTCTTGGTTGATTTGGATAAATGCATCTGCCAAGTGGATAAATTTTAATGTAAAGATGTACCCATTTTACTTATCAAACTGAATTGTCTAACACAATAATAATTCACTGTATAATTCCAAAAACTGATTATTTCATGTTTAACAACCATTTAAAAATATATCAGTCACTATGTCCATCTTGATTAATAGGCATATAATATAATGTAATTAGAAGCCTAGAAAGCCCACCAGAGCTCCATGACGGCCGCTCATTTTTCTTTGTCACAGCACAGGGTTGTTGTGGTGTGTAAACACTGATGATGTTCTGTCATTGTGTTTGGATAGTTTGAATGGTTTTGTCACCTCATGTAAACAAATTATTGCTGGGGATGAGAGATTACAGTCACTAAATTACTTGAGCATGAATTGATACTGTGAAAGGACAACAAAGAAAAGAGAAGAATAGCTGCATATTCATTAACAGGATGAGAGTTTTTGTTGTTCTGTGTTTTATTGGCTTTATTTATTTAAGCTATTTTCTATCTCAAAAAAAAAAAAAAAAAAAAAGATAAGTGTGATAACTATACACTCACTGGCCACTTAATTATGTACACCTTGCTAGTACCGGTTTGGACCCCCTTTTGCCTTCAGAACTGCCTCAATTCTTCATTCCTCAGAGATTTTGGTCCATATTGACATGATAGCATCACAAAGTCGTTGCAGATTTGTTGGCTGCACATCCATGATGCGAATCTCCCGTTCCAGCCTATTCCAAAGCTGCTCTACTGGATTGAGATCTGGTGACTGTGGAGGCCATTTAAGTACAGTGAACTCATTGTTTAAGAAACCAGTCTGAGATGATTTGAGCTTTTTGGCATGGTGCATTATCCTGCTGGAAGAAGCCATCAGAGGATGATTACACTGTAGTAATAAAGGGATGGACATGGTCAGCAACAATACTCAGGTTGGCTGTGGCATTTAAACGATGCTCAATTGGCACTAAGGGGCCCAAAGTGTGCCAAGAAAACATCACCCACACTATTACAACTCCACCAGCAGCCTGAACTGTTGAGACAAGGCAGGATGGATCCATGCTTCCATGTCCTTTATGCCAAATTCTGACACTACCATCTGAATGTCGCAGCAGAAATCGAGATTCATCAAACCAGGCAACATTTTTCCAGTCTTCTATTGTCTAATTTTGATGAGCCTGTGCAAATTAAAGCCTCTGTTTCCTGTTCTTAGCTGACAGGAGCGGCACCCATTGTGGTCTTCTGCTGCTGTAGCCCACCTGTTTTAGGGTTCAGTGTGTGTGCGTTCAGAGATGATATTCTGCATACATTGTTTGTTATGAGTGGTTATTTGAGTTACTGTTGCCTTTCTATCATCTCTAACCAGTCTGCTCATTCTCCTCTGACCTCTGACATCAACAAGGCATTTTCAATGAACACAACTTCAGCGAGTTGTCTTCATCACGTCTAGATGCCTAAATGCACTCAGTTGCTGCCATGTGATTGGCTGATTAGCAATTTGTGTTACCAAGCAATTGAACAGGGGTGTATTCCAGAAAGCACGGTTACCTTACTTTCAACTAAACCCTGCATTTTCGGTTGATTAACTCCAAAACTATATATATATATATATATATATATATATATATATATATATATATATATATATATATATATATATATATATACATATATACATATATACATATGTATATATATATATTTTTTTTAACAATTATTATAAAAACATGTCCCAAGGAGTCATCACAGGACAGTTTGATATTTGAAATGATAAAATATACAGAAGGAGTAAACATATTCGCATAATAATAATTATAAATCACAATTTCAATTGTTTCTTGTGGTTAATACTTTCTTGGAATAGTGATTTTATATCTCAAAATGTGACTTTATATTCCACAAGTTGTGAATTTAGTTTTCTTGTAATTCCCCATAGGACTTTATAGCATTTTTTTTTTCTTTTTTTTTTTTTTTTGCAATTTTATTTAATGCAACTGCTAATTTAAAAATGCAAATTCTCATAATTGCACCTTAATATTTCACAATGGAACTTTTTTATTTAAAATTAAATTCTCATTTTAAATTTCACCTCAAAATTATATATATATAAAAAAAAAATCTGCTCTAAGATGAAAACTGGTTTCTATGGAAAACAGACTTCCAGTAAAGTTTTTACAGTTCAAACCACTGAACTCAGAGCAGATACAGTCTCTTTTATCTAGCTGTTTGAGAAAACCCACTCAAGTTTCATCCATCTCTGGTGAACTCTCTCTCCATTTCTAACCCTCAGAGTGAATAAGAATATTCAGAATGAAAGAAATTGAAAAAGAAAGAGCTCTGACAAAAGAGCAGATGATAAGGTAAGCCCTGCTGCCCTGCAGGTGAGGAACTGTGTTCTTCTCTATGGAGGAGCCATAAATGGCCTTAAAAGAACATTGTGCCAAAAAATTCAGTGTTCTCTTGCATGATCACTGTATCTTTGGAAAAGTCACTGTAAGGAGCAAAGACATTTTATTCTGTATGCACACTGAAGGAGTGTTGATGGATTCTTCACACAAATCAACACCTTTTTGTAGAAAATACAGAACTACATTTGTGTGTTTTCTTTTCTTTAGTTATGTATATGAGCTGTGGAAAGTGTGTGAGTGGTGCTTCCCTGTTCTAAAGTCACCACTGTGACAATGAGAGGCCATAGGATAGGCCACATGGCTGCGTGGTTACCAGGATGTTCTGAATGGTTGCGATGGTGTTGCTCGGTAGTTTCTGGGTGTTCTGGTTTCTTTACTTCTCAAATATGTTTAATTACTTGGGTCTCTAGATATTAAATTGTTCTGCAGTTTTTATAGTCTGCGATGTGAAATCCATTTGTCTTATCAGTTTTAGAAGTAACTCTCTGCAAATTTTAGGTATTATTGTTTTTTATAGTACAGATTACGAGATGTTACATACTGAACTTTAATGCTTAGCAGGGTTTCCGTGGGTCTTAAAAAAGTCTTGAATCACACAAATTAAAGCCTTAAAAAGGTCTTACATTGGAGCAGAAAGTTGTGGCATTAAATATGGCATTCACTGTAAAAAAATTTTTTATGAAAAATAAAATTCCATTTCAAATATCCTCGAATAAAGATTTGTAAAGAGATGCAAAATAAAGATATGTGTTGCTAGTACAACTCATTGTGTGTTCCATAGACATTTGTAATAAGAGAACATATTGGTGAATTGCATCCCCTTCCATTTATTCCTTAAATTGTTGATTTTTTCATCATATTTTTCACCTTTAAAATTGGTAACTAATGATATTTTACACTGTGTATCATACCTAACAATTGCACTGCAATGTATGAGCTACTACTCATTTAACATTTAACAGCCATTTAAAAAACAGTCACAATGTCCATCTTGATTTATAGGCATGTAATATAATGTAATTAGAAACTATAATTATAAAAGCTCCAATACAGCTGCAACCCTTCACAAACAGTGATATGTAATTCTAGCAACGCAAATCAACAAAAGTAATGCCTGTTTTACACAAATGTTTTTTTATGCACCATCATTGCCCAGACAAAATATTTTATCTCTATGCATCATACCAAACTGTTGCACTGTAATGCACAGCTTTTTGTGCTTTTACAGACTCAGGACAGAGTGTGTTAGAGCTGTTCTGGGGGATGCAGGTTTGTGTCATGTCCTTATCTCATTTCCCATATCCTCCACTTTCCTGTCTTCCTCTACTATCCTTTCAATTAAAAGCAAAATCCCATAAATGACAATGAGAAAATAGGTTTTTATAAAAAAGGAAATGTAGCCGAGCTCCTCCTGCTGGTTCTAATTAAATGAACAGAGATAAGAAGGCAACGCCTCTCTTTCAGCCCACTGGCTAAATTGTAAAAAGCTTCTGGAAAGCAATAAATTTGCTCAATTGAAGTCATTTGGGGAATAAAAGGAACCTCACACAGAGTGAAGGACAGTCTTCACCTGCCGTTTAGCTCTAATCTGTTTTGTATGTTCACTATATGAAACGTTCACAATCACTTCAGTGGTCAAGACTTAAAAACGTTCTCAAAATGATAATGAAATGTCATTCCAGTAGAAAGTTACTGCCACAAATCTCACAAAGGAACATTTTCTTTGCGGGTAGAAGATATGCCAGGAGCATGGTTCATTTATCAGACTACAGCAGGCCTCTATCTGGTCTCTAAGTGAAGAAGAACCAGGCTGTTGAAACATATGTGAGCTATCTGAGCTGCTAGATATGGCTGCTATCTTTTCTTTGGAAATACTGAATCGTTGTATGTTCTTGTCAAGGTGAAGAATGAGATGTAATTCTGACTCAACCAGGCCTTGCTTTTTTGGGGGGTGTTTTGTGGATTTTGCAACTGGAGGTTTGCAAGGTAAAATTCTGCACAGATATTTATTTAAAACTAAATATCTGCATTATTTATTTAAAAAAAATGTTCTTTCACTTTAAACTTGTCATTTACTGGCTCTCATCACAAATTGCAAAACATTGATGGAGAAAATGTCCTCAGACAAACAAATTGACAAAATATGGACTGTTCAATGCTGTGATTTGACTGTAAACTCACTGGCAAATTGTTAAATTTGTTAAAAAAAGTTAAATTCTACAACACTATTAAAGATAAAGGTTCTTTACTGGCATCTTTGCTTTCATGGAAAACATTTAAAATCAATGGGCAAAAGGTTCTTTATATTGGAAAAAGGTTTTATTTATTTATTTATTTTTTATGTCCTTCACAGTAAGAAAATTTGGCCCTTTAAGAACTATTCACCAAAAAGTTATTTCAGTGAAAACAAAGGTTCTTCAGGTTCTTCTTGTTGCAAAAAAACAAAACAAAAAAAACATTTATTTTAAAGAGTGAAGTAGTTTTATGACCAAAGCTTATCTAGTGTATACACTTGTAAGACTAGTCTTATACAAGTCTCAAACCTGTTTGAAATCAGACTAGTTTGCATGCTGTCCTGTCTTTTAATGAGAGAGTACAAGAGAACTAAAAAAAACAAAAAATAGCCACAAGTGGCGATCATCGTGGTCTAAGCACAACCCAGTGGGCAAGAGATGTTAAAAAAGACAAAAACATGACATGACATTGATTTTTTTTAAATTGAATGTCAAACATATTGGCCTACATATACATTAAACCAATTGCACAAAAATATAGTATAGTATAGTATAGTATAGTATAGTATAGTATAGTATAGTACTATATAGTACAGTATAGTATAGTATAGTATAGTACAATATAGTGTAGTATAGTATAGTACAATATAGTATAGTATAGTATAGTATAATATAGTACAATATAGTATAGTATAGTACAATATAGTATAGTATAGTATAGTATAGTATAGTATAGTATAATATAGTACAATATAGTATAGTATAGTACAATATAGTATAGTATAGTATAGTATAGTATAGTATAGTATATAAGCGTAGATCTACATTTTGAACAAGTTTACTGATTTAGCCCAGTAATTTTAATGCTTTTAACAATTACCACATGAATGTCTTGAAGTATTTAATCTTGGATATGTAAACTTTGACATCCTCAAAAGATATGGGGAGCATTTTATCCTCCTTTAAGGTGGATGATCCTGTTTATGTTTGCATCATCTCGATGTACAATGATATAATGAGTTGCTTTTTATTATTTGTATTTATCATTGTTTTTTCCTTGCTGTTGGATCAGAACCCATCTGTGCGTGAGTGAACAAAAATGTCATCATATTATGTCCTTATCAGGCCAATAGAGCCATTGCAATGTACTGTTATAAAAAGAACGTGAAAACAAGATTTATTAATACAAGATGTATTATTTACACTTTGTACCATCATCCTTAGTGAGGCGGATGAAACTGAAAAAGTAAATCACGGGCATCTATGTCAACCAAAATATCAGAATATCAGAAATAAACGCTTCTCTCCTTTGAGGTCTGCAAGAGAAAATGAGAGTTAGAGTAGAGAGAGGATGGAGAGATTTCTGTGAAGTGGTTGTGGTGGAAACATGAGCTCACACAATATGTTTACAATGTTTTCATGCTAATTATTTCTAGGACACGGTTCGGCCCCCAGAGAAACCGATGCTTGTGAGGACATCTGCTGCTTCTCTGTACAGGTTATGAAGTTAATTGTAGTGAGGTTTAACAAAAACCTTAACTTGGTATAACCAAGAACAATGACTATAAAGATACTTTAATATTAACAATGTAGCGTTCATACCAACAGATGATAACTTTCAGTTTATTATAAACACACGCTGCAGTTTATCTTTGCTTTAATTGCGCAAGCTCTTTAAAGCAGGATGGATTCTGATTGGCTGTCCATGTTTTTACTGTTCATCAGCTGAAAAAAATATAATTCTGTAAGTTTTCAATTGCATTATCATTATAGCTATGGCATGGACTATGCTATTATTTTACATTTAGGTTACCCTGTAGCTTATAAAAGTTAACCTACAGTGTTAGTTGTCACTACCATGAAGCTGGGATATTTTGGGTGGTTGTTACAGTGTTACTATGCAGTTTCCAAAGCGTTTCTAAATGTTTTTAGCATGTTGCTATGGAGTTTTTTGGGGTATTTGTGGCCTGTTGTTTAAACTGTTCAGAGTATTAAATTTAGACTTGAAAAAATATTTTCTGCAAAATTTGAAGACGGTTACATAGCTGGGTCTGATCTGAATCCAGAAAGTAAGATTACCACTTGGTTAACTGCTAGTTAGTCAAACTAGTTCTTAAGACACAGTCTTAAGAAAGTGACTGTGATTATGCAACTGGCCCCTGGTGGCAGCTATGTGCAAATGTGGTTACTTAGCAGCACAAATGGTGCCGGATGAGTTGAGCTCCATTTTTTAAATCTAGTTTTAGAGGGTTGTTTAAATCCTCATGCCTTATCCATTTCATACAGAAATAGTGATACATATTTGCCTTGCCATTTTAGCAGAAGAGAGTGGACATTTTATTGAATGGAATTTTAATTACCATATATTTTGTTACAGTCCTTCTGGCATTATCAGCTTCACAAAGACATCTAGATAAAGCAAAGTCTATTTCCTGCTTCCAGTGGAACACAATCTGATTGGCTCGTTTTATCACACTCATCGCGATTATATCATAACCTACGCCAATCTATTGCATTATCACCACCTAAACATATTTCTGTCAGTGTGAGTCAGTCCTGAAGGTTACTTTCTGTAGTTCTCATGCCCTGATGTTTGGCCTCAAGCTGACAGCTAGACTCTTGTAATCCTGTGTTACCTCCTGTAGGATTACGGCTTTATTGAAATCCCTATCAGATTTTTGCTTCCTTTCTATCTTTTTCCATTCCTTCTGCAGAAATGTTCTGTGCATCTCAATGATATATCAGCATTGTGTTCGACTTGTCAGTTATTTCCCCCCCTCGTCTCTTTCTCTCTCCAATAATCCATTCTCCCCAGGCAAAGGTCAGGGTGCGTTCAGTTTTAGCGGCCTTGTACCGCCGAGAAATGCTAAACAGATGAGCGCAGGGAGGGGAGAGTTTCATTCCTCGACTCTGAAATCTTCCAGCAATTGCTAAAAGTTTGTGTGGCATCCCTGGAATGCTTCTACATTGGTATCAGTTTGATACATGCACATTTGTGGGAGTGTATATGTATGTATATATATATATATATATATATATATATATATATATATATATATATATATATATATATATATATATATATATATATATGCATACACACGTTCACACATTTTATTGCTACAGTATTGAATTATGCAAGTTTTCATTTTGAGCTGCAACAATATACTAAATATTGCTAGATTCTGGTGGGACTGTTCTGTTCTATCTCCATGATTTAAAAAAAGAGCAACTTCACTCAACATATTGGAATAACTGTCCATTATGAGAGCTGAATGAGATGTCAGAATCTTTTTCAAAAGTGGCTCGTGTCTCTGCCAAAGCTAATTGGTCTTTATTTCATGAAGGGCAGAATGAGGGATACACCTGTGTCTCTCTGTCAACAGCTTTCTGACAGCTGGGAGGATAATTAACATTTCCTGCAGTCATTATCCAGCCCTAATGTGTGTGGTTTCACATTAGTACAAGAAGCATTTGGCATATTTGTTTAGTTTTTATGATTCATATTTTTATGATAGTTATATATACAATGGGTCTAGAAAATAATCATCCCCTTTCACAATAATAGCATTCTGTTGCTTTGCAGCCTGAAATGAATATGTTTCAGTTTTTTGTTTTATCCAGCTTTAATTACTCAGTGCAACATCTTAATGAAAGATATAACACCAACATGTCCAAAAAATAAAGAAAAAGAAAGAAAAATGATCTCCCCCTTTTGTCAGTATTTTGTTGAACCACCTTTTGCTTTAAAATAAAAATGGTGTCCATTTTCATCTCAGGCTGCAAAGCAACAAAATGTGATTGTTTTAAAGGGGGTGAATCTTTTCTATACCCACTGTGTGTAGATAAGTTATGATGCAAGTATTTTATTTCCTGATTAAGCAACATCTAGTTCAGGCTCTACAAGACAAGCGCTTACTAGAATTATTACAATTAAGTTTCCATAGAAGTAACGTGTTACGCATATGTTGTTGAATTAAATATTAATTTAAATGTTTAAATCATTAACTGCTTCAAAATGCATGCTGTTAACAAAATCATTACTGAAACATAAATATACATACATAATAAAACATAAATTATATATATATATATATATATATATATATCTATGGAGATAGGCAACAGGGATAGGCAACTGAGGTTAGTTGTCACACTTTTTATTCCAATGCATGTTTCTTTGGGTTTGTTTATTTTTGAAAAAACAATGTCTTTATGGACATAAACCTTAAAATCTTGGCTACAAATGCTTTTGGACATTTCTATTATATATATATATATATATATATATATACATATATATATATATATATATATATATGTAAATATATATTGTATATAATTACAGGCCTATAGGCTTTTTAAAAGTGTTAGTGCCTCTTTTATAGAGAACTGGATTGCTCATGATGTCATAAAAAGTGAAGCCAACACACTGCCATATTGGTATTTGCAAACATTCAGTTAAATTAATAGAAAACTGTACAATTTAAATAAGAAATGATTTTGTTAACAGCATGCATTTTGAAGCAGTTAATGATTTAAACATTTAAATTAATAATTAATTCAACAACATATGCGTAACACGTTACTCCTATGGAAACTTAATTCTAATAATTCTAGTAAGCGCTTGTCTTGTAGAGCCTGAACTAGATGTTGCTTAATCAGGAAATAAAATACTTGCATCATAACTTATTCATAGAAATATCAATGACTTCCAGCATAGTAAACTTTAAATTTTAATACAATTTAGTGCAATATAGTAAAAGAGGCTTGTATTGTAATATTAGAGTACATTTAAATCCATTTCTGCTACTAAACTTGTATAAATGCTTCCTCAAATAACACAATTGTATGTTATGGGACAGCAGTTTTAGTATTTTACCTCTTCTTCCATGATTTATCAGTCTGACCTCCATATGTCACAGCTCATGGCCTGGTTTGGAGATGTTTTACGATGGGATGTTTTTTCACCTGTAGTGCCGGATCAGTTAGTGCCTCTGCTTATTTATGTGCACTTATGCATTTCATTAAGACAGTTTGATATAGACTGTATTTACTCAAAGGAGGGAAGCTATTACTGTTTTCCTTTGGGCCACACATGGGAAAGACACACTAGTAAGAGCTAATCTGTGGATCTACATGTGTAATTGTTTTTCAAGTATGATGGGAAGTCTGTGTGTGTGATTTAAAGCCAATCATTAGCCCGGCTAGCTCGTTTGCTGCAGGCCCTGATGGTCATTGCCGTTGTAAAGATTAGGAAGCAACAGGAGCAAGTAGGATGAACAGACTGTTAGAATGGCTCCATTTGTCACATGTGATGTGATCAGCTCACCGTATTTTATTCAATGGCAGGATATTCGTTTTAAAACACCCAATCACACAGAATGATTTCACAACAGGCCGTTCAACCTAAAATGGCCAAAAACGGAGGATGTTCTGGAACGTTCCAGGCCTTTAGACAGCGCTCATGCTAATTCAGAATGGCAGGGGAGAGTAGTGTTGAGTTCAATAAGGTCACGCTGCACCTGACACCCATTGACCTCAGCAAATGGATACGGCGCTGCTTCAGATGCGCCGCTTGCAATTTACAGCATGAAGGTTGCATGTGGTTCTCTGACGGTCGATTATGGTGAAAATTGGGTTTTTGTCTTATCCCAGTCAGTGGGTTTACTCAACAGGCTCAGTTTTATAACATCTTTTTAATCTAAATATCATTTCATCGTTTCTGAAGAAAATGTGAGAGGTTGCTAGGTAGTTTAAAGTGATTACTTATAGACCCAAAACAAAAGAGATTGTCTTAAAGAGTACCTTTTCTTACTTTACTGTAGTAAACAATTGCACACACACACACACACACACACACACATATATATATATAATAGAAAACAAGTCTGCAATGAGTAAAGTAGTGTCATGTAAGCTTATATAATAAGCCAAATAATCTTCCCCCTCATACCTTCATTCTACCTTCTTTTGATGACCTGAGTCCCTCATTTGAGGTTTAAGTTCTGTCTGCTGGCATAATGTTGATTATTGAAATATTGTGTATTTCAACATATCAACAAATTAATTTATGCCTTTAAAAAAGTTGGTTGAGTTTATCTAAACTGAATTTATATATTTCAGTTTTACATGTATTGAGCAGTTAGTATTATGCCACCTTGTTCAGTTTCCCAAAGGTCTGCTGGTCTGGATCTGTTTCCAGCCAATGGTTATGTGTCCTGTTCCCAGAGGGTCTCCTTCAATGATCCGTGTCCTGAAAAGTGACTGATGGACTCTTTGTTTTTCAGCTTCGCCTGCATTTCCATGTTTAATCACCAATTAGCAGCTCCTCTGCATCACATTAAGAGACTTGCTGAAGCGTGCAGTTACAGCTGGCTCTTGATTCTCTGCAAAAATGTATTATTTCATCATTATGACCTACAGAGATAATAGACAAGAGATTAGATGGAGTTAGTTGAGTTACTTGTGTTGGCCATTTGTAAAGCTTAGTTTTTTTCATATCAAAATAAGCAAAAAAAGAATAGACGGTAATAGAGACTTATTATGGGAAAGTTAAGACATTGTTACTTGTCTTAATCTGTACACTGTAAACTGCTTTCTTATCCTCTGAGCATATCTCTTATGTGTGCAATCACCAATGAATACTTGATATTGCACTGAAATGCAGTCAGTTATCATTAATGGACCACAATTCCATGTTTTTGACTTGTACCCGGGCTCTTTGGTGTTTCTCTTGAGGCTGAATTACATGACTAGGAACCCCCCTATCTCAAATGCAACATAGTGTACTTCTGAATTAGAATAGCCATCTAGTCTTTTTAAGAAGAGTTATATTCACGATTCCAGTGTGAAGCATTTCAAAATGTAGGCGGAAAATGTATGCTGCCTTTTAAGATATCTTGTTTTTGCTTAAAGTATCATCTTATGTATTCTTGTATGGGAAAGGCAGTCCTATAATGCAAGGTAACAATTTTAATGAAAAAAGTTAATTCAAGATAACAGATGAAGAAAATGAATTCAGTCCAAACATATTGAGAAAAGCAGTTTCATTTAGGCCCAAGTAAACCATTTTTTGTGTATTTTATGCTGGGTCCATCTTGTCATTAGCTTGCAACATGCAAACAGCAAGCTCTGTTGAAAATCAGTTGTGATGCTACATATCTTGAATGCTCATAAATTGGTCACTAACAATGTTACATTTCGTTTAGGATGCAATGTAGAACTTTAAATGGATAGTTCACCTTTGAAGTTGTTCAAACCTATATGAGTTAAAACTAAAGAAGATATTTTGAAGAACATTGGTCTGTGCCGTGCAGTTGGAATTTTTTTCTTGTTGCAAGCCTACATTTAGTTTGATGGTTTAGTTTAAAAAGCAAGTCCTGATGCGATTTTTTGCTTATCAAGTTAACTTTTTTTTTAAAGGATGTTTGGATATTTTTGCAGTGTATGCATAACAAAACTAATAAAAAGAGTAGAAGCAATGGATATTTTGTGATTTAGTGCAAACGCTAACACAAAGGAGCTAAGCATTTCATCAGTTCAGTCTGTGGGACTTTGACATTGGCCTCTAGGGGTTTCTATTGTCTTATCAGCTAATTTTTCTTTATTTATCCACCAGGACCTGCGTGCAAGTCAGCATCCCCTAAACTGGAGCGTGAGGAGCCCAAGCCTGAAAAACTGCTGGATAAGGCAAGTGAGAGCGGAGCCTCATTGAACGAGCTCTCCACATCCAGCTCTGAGACCCACTCTGAAGCCACGTCTCCCCAGGACAGGGGTCCCATCCTGGTGTCACGCGGTGAAGTTGTTGGGGGCTCGCTGGCTCCATGCGGTGCCCTACACTCCGTATCTCGACCTCCGAGCACTCTTACTCTGGGCCGACCGCCCAAGAAAGGATCTTCGGTGCAGTGGATGGAGATGCCGGATAAGAGGCGGAACAGCGAGCTGTTCCAGTCCCTCACTAGCGGGGTTGGTCCGAGGGAAGGTGTGGGAAGCGGTCTTACCCGGAGGAAGACTCTGGAGAGGCCCAGCGTGGAGGAGGAAATGAAAGAGTGCATCCAAGATTTCAGAAAAATCAAGATCCCTCCGGCGTTCCCAGAGCGCAAACGGCAGTGGCAGTCAGAACTGCTTCAGAAATACGGCCTATAAAGAAAACTCAGGATAGGCCACTGGGATAAACTATCCAACCGATTCACACTAGCACAATAGATTGCCCAACAGACTTTAAAGCCCTCAAAGGCCTTGATTCATAACGAGAAACCAAACAACTGAGTATCAGAAAAGAGAATGAAAGAACTTGAGCCAACGAAACGTTCCACTTTGCTCTGTTTTTGTTCAGATTGACAGCACCATTCATATCTTTGAACTATACTTTAAAAATCTACAGAAAAGTGTTGATGGAGAATGTTTCAATGAAAAGCCATTCCACCTAGAGTCATCTAAAGAAACCTTTCTGTTGTCCAGAAGGTCTGCAAATAGGGCTCATAGTATATCTCTATAAACTATTAACTATACATTCATCAAATTGCAGTTAATCACATATATATCAGCATTTTCTAAAAAAAAAGCCCCCATTTTGCAGCCAAGTCTATATCAGTCCTGAGCTGTTCGCATAGGACACTTCCATATATTGCTTAATTTTTGATTTATGCTCACAAATTATAGATGGATTTCTTTGCATCATTTCTTGTGTCATATCTGTTTTTGGTTTTTGTTTTCATTATGTGTCACATTCAAAAATGTTTTAAGTCTTGTGCCACATTAAATGTGTTCATTTATTGGAATAAATTATATTATATGGATGTTAAACTGACAGCCATAATTCTATACAATATATTTAAATATATAAACATACAGCTGTACTTTTGCTGAGAATCATTAAGCCAGGATTGGAAGGTATGAATTACAAGTAGCACATAATCTAAAATCCTAACTGGAATATAAGAGGATATGGAGATTTTATATTAGCAGCGTAAAATGAGGACAGATATATAATATAATGGATAAATTATCTTCTCATTCCATCCCTTCAAATGACCTAATTGTTGCATTTATATAATGGGCTGCAATGTACATCATCTACACACTGGTTTTTCGCTGTGTGAGGTTTCTCTGACTGATGCCTAGAAACTGTCCATTGTCTGGACTGCTTTTACTATGAATTTTTGTTTTGTGCCATTCGTTTTCTAAAATGTTTGTGTGTGTGCTTCTGTCTATAATTGTGCACACATATTTCTTAATGTAAATTTCTATAGAGCCATTTGTGACAGAAATGAGGATTTGGAATCACAAAAAAAATGTGGAAAACAAGGAAGTGTGTTGCTACAAATTATTCATATTAATCCTAGATTTGGTTCCAGAGCTGGATTATGAAGAAGGCCAGGAGTTAAGCTCCAAAGATACATGTCCACGGTCGGTTCCCTTACGGTTTGTCTCAGTGCGAAACCTTAATGTGAAAAAATCTTTAAGAATTGATCTTTTTGAAACGTTTGAGTTTGAGCCTAGCCAGATTTCTTTTTAAATGAGAATTAGCTATGGCAGTGAGCCAGTAGCTTAATCCACGTGCTGAAAATGGTTCCAAGATATTGTTTATAGCAGAGCATCATTCCAGACTCTGGGAATGATCTTTCCATCTGCCGTCGGCTGCATATCAAATGTCAGCGAGCATTCACAGTGCATTCTCCATAAAGACTTGTGTCTGAGAGATATTAGATGATTGCCCTCTAATTGATGTGTATGGAGTTCTACGCACGTTTAAAGCACAACATGCTGTAAATGCCGGTTTGAGATATGTTATGGTCTCAATCCAGGACACAGGTTTGAAAAGCACAAGGCACAGTTGACACTGTTATCCTAGAACTATAATGTTTAAATCAGGACTTAGTGTTAGTCTACTGTGAAGACTGAAATGCTCCAAAATTTGTGAAGACATTTGTTGTTATATCTATTGATTTGCCTCGGTGTCCCGTAATAAAAGTGTCATGTTATAATAGGCGATTTGATGTGTGTTTTGTCTACCTTATTTCATTCAGAGTCATATTTTGGGATATATATTTTAATATATTTTATGTATTATATATATATTAGATATTTTGTTATTTTACTACAGTATTTACCTTCCAGCACTTTTATTCTATTTGAACTCAAGAAAAGGTCAATAATACCAGGCTTTTTCAGACATGACATTTGATGTTTTTTTTTTTGAGAAAACAAAACATGTCCCTGCATTTCATCCTCCAAGTCATTTTGGGCTTGATTTTCATTAAGGCAGTTGCATTCAATGGCCTTTTTCCAGAATAGTCACACATTTTAGCTAGCTAGTGCTTAGCAGCTGTCAAAGCTCCACCTTACACATAATGTAATGTTTGTTTCTCATTTCATCCAGTGTTTCTGCATTTCCCAGGGCCTCTCCACTTGAATTGTGCATTAACGCATGCTTTTTCATTCCGGGATTTATTTATTGATTTAGAGTTGTCTGTTTTGTAATATTTTACAAGTATATATTAGTTTTATATAATAGTTTTCTTGGCAACACTGTGGTGGTAAGAAAAGTACATCTCTTCTGTAAATTTAAGGCTGGCCGCACACTATAGATGATTTTAAGGCCGATTTTAAGCTTAATTTGCACCCCTGAATGATCGGAGGGTGTGGCCCAATTTGAAACTTGTCAATTATTTTTGTCCAAAAAAATCCTCTATTGTGTGGTGTCATTAGGATTATTTAACTGCGCCCAATCGAGACTGAAAATATCAAATTGTAAATATCAAACATGTTTGAGTGGAGCACTTTTGTATGATGGATGGATGCAGTTCACTGGACTTCTATTGGACTATTGAATATTACCACCCATTCACACATCTGAATTGTAAGGAGGTAAGGAAGAACAGATCAGTCTAAATCTGCAGTCGGTTTGGATCAGCTAGAAACCAGCTGCCAACTTCTAAAACACCTTGAGCTTCCAGCAGGGATTCCTTCAACAAAGACTTCATGGCATTTCACCTGCATGTCTCAGATGGCTGGTAAGTCCTCAAGAGCACAATTATTCTGAGAAGAAGCAGCCAGTTTTATTATTCATATGAGTGGAGACTTCATTTAGGTTGAGTCTTAACTTTATCATCCGAGGCTTTTCTCTTCAGCTCGATCTAATCATTTCAGACATCTGAAATGATGCTTTTCATGGAGGCGCGGACAGTTTTAGTCATGTAATCAGTCAGGCAGATCGCACATAGTTTATTCATATCTGTCAAAATGACGTCCGTCTTATTTTTGGAATATAGTGTGTAATCAGGATTTACTGTGAGTCATCGTCCTTGTCATTTCTGAAGCTCATTCCTGGAAGTGTTTCTGCAGATCAGATTGACTTTCTCTGAAAAAAAGCTGCAAAACTGTGCTATTTTGCCATGTAGAAGTCATATGCAGATGGGTAGTTGATGTGAAGATTTTTACAGGTTAGAATGATCCACTTAACCCTGCAGGTAGATGGTACAATTTTTCACCATTCATTCAAAAGTAGTCGAAAGTGTCAAACTAAATACATATTTTAAAGATTAGTCATGCCAGGAAAACTTATAATTAAATTAAAAAAAAAAACAGTTTAAGACAGCTCAGTCCAATGGATAAAATGTCTTGAGAAAAAATAATACTCTATCTCAAAATCTTTGGAAATTAAAAGGACAAGCAAATGCCGTGACACACATCAGTATATTCCATTTCATCAATATCAGCCATATACGAGCTCACACCAACACCAATCTAAATGCAAACACACGCTTTTAAAATGCTGTCGTTCAGTTCTCAGATCTAATATGTTCTACAAGAACGCCTCGAGAAGGAGCAGTTAGCAGGCTAATGCCGCGTTTCCACCGAAATTACCCGGAACATTTGTACCAGGAACTTTTTTTCCCAGGAACTTTTTTCCCCCCAGACCTGTTGCTTTCTGCGTTTCCACCGCGGTGTAAAGTACCGGGTAGATTAGGCAAATAGACTGGTGACGTAGGTCTGCGCGCGTTTCTCAATACAAAGTACTGCTGATAAATTTTTTTTTTAAAAAGTACGCTGATTTTGGACGTGCATCCTCAGTAGTTGGTTCAGACTTTGTGCATTCGTCTCAGGAGTGTGATATCCGCGACGACGCAAGTCCGGTAAATCTATAAACAGCAGCGCTACTTGATAACTTCAGTCTGCTCGTCATGGCTACTGCAATTTTCCTTACTGTATATTTACAATAAAACGAAATATGATATCAAATACCACTGCCTCCTTTCGTTTTCATTTAAGCATAATAACAGCTGCAGAAATGTACTTAGTTCAGGGAAATGTGTATATGCAGCCATTACAATGAAACGAAATATTATATAAATTTGCCTTTTTTATTTTCATTTTAACATATAGATAAATTGAATACAGACCAAAGAAAACCTGTTAGATTTACCCCGCAGCTGAATTATATTTTATGTTTAACCACTAAAGACACATCAGAGTCAGCGGCACATATCAGAAAGTCTATCCCAGGAGAGGCTGCTCTCTGCGGATACATGAGGACTGAGCTCCCGCTGATCGAGTGGAGCTCACCGTCTACGAGATCGGCGAAACACATTTTTAAATAGGCGCTGTCTTTATAAATAAACAACAGATTTGAGTTTCAAACAACTACATTCTCGCCTGAAATACTTTTAAAATTACATTTCATGACACAATAACAGTAATATTTTGAAAATGTTGATCCGAATAAATGGTGGTTGAACTCAACCAATGCTGCGTGAACTCAACCAATCAGCATGTTTAGCGCCAAAGTCCCGCCCCTGAAAGTTCCTGAACTTTAAAAAAGTACCACCTCGCCAGCAGGGACTTTCTGGGGGGCATTTTTATTTAGTTCCTGGTTCCTGCGGTGGAAACACACCAAGTACCGGACCAAGTCCCTAGTTCCTGGGTAAAGTTCCTTCTCGGTCGCCATGATATGGCCAAGTAAGGCATGTTCCTGGATCAACATCTTTTGATGATCCTGGATCAACATTATTGCCCAAAAATATAGACTTAACCCAATCCCTACCCTTAAACCTAACCCTACCCATAATGTATTCCTTAAATCAGTGGGAAATTATAGCGGATTAACAAGGCTGTAGAAGCACCTAACCCTGATTGTAAACCTAAAACTGATATTTTCTGAAAAATGTATCTAAATTCTGATTGGTTGATTAGAATGTTGTTCCAGGATCAACGAGGATGTTGATCCAGGAACATGTTGTACTTGGTGAAATCACGCTCGCCGTCCTCTGTCACTGTCCTCTTTCCTTACACAAGGAAAGCACTTGCATTTACAAATGCACGACACTGAAAGGACGGAAATTTAAATATGTTTGAATAGAAAACAAAACACTTAGAATTACCTTTTTTTTTCAGAGATCTCCATGGCAACTTAGGAATAAGTGGCTTCCCTCACCTGTTTCAGAAAGCTGTTGTCCGAGTTATCTCAGGGGGATGCATACATTACGCCTCATGGTAAAATGCTTGTACCCCCGCGGCCATTACAAGCCCCTCAAAAATCTGTTACAGCACGTAACAAAAAAGACTTCCACATGAAAAAAAGTCACACAGACTTTTACGCTGTTTGCTACCTGCAAACAACCTCTGCTCCGCTTGATGCTGTAATGTATGAAAAGTGGCAATCTAAGTGAATTATTTCTAATCCTAGGATAATGACTGTGGGATTAAAAATTTATAAAATGTTAAAACTAGGTTCCAATGTAATAGCATATGAACTGAAAACGTTTTGATATACATTTTGAGGAAAATCAGGTGTCTGAGATAATGTCCTTTTTTGTCTTTGTGATCTTTCTTGCCATGTGGCTTTTTAATCTCAAGGTACAGCTGTGCCTTTGTTTCTATGATAATGTGAAGGAATGAGCCATACTGTCAGGCACCTCTGGATTTAAATGACACTGTTATGCTGACAAGATCAAAGATGGGAAAATGGCCAGTATCAGGCTGATCCCTGTATTGCATTTGCATGCTTTGTTCAGGTTGACTCCACCTCTGTGTATCCCACCCCCTTAAAATGTATAAAAACTACAATGTCTTAAGGACAAGTTAGACCTTTTGATGACTGCAGCGCCATGCAGAGCGTTCTCAATAAATAATCCTGCTGAAGATTACCCAAGAGTCTCCTGGTCTTCGTTTCTGAGTTCCCAACATGTGCAAAAGACCAGTTTTCCATAACAGCATCTGGACTAATTTATTTTCTGCTGGCAACTTCGGGCGACCTGTGGCCGTATCCAGGGACATGATGTAGTTGAGCAAAGTAACACTTTATACAATCACAGAGCGATTTGGAGCTCACATTATAAGTTTCTTCAATTACTATTGAGTGTCAGCAAGATGAATTTTATCCTTGTAGTAAAGAGTTTTTACATGTCACTTCAGTTTTATATAATGATTACAGTATACGCTGTTTTATAAACAATTAAATAATTATAATATAATTATTTTATATTAAAAGGTAATATTGTATTTTATATTGTCGCTTAAAATGTACATGATTATGAATTGTATTATTATTAAAATTTTAAAAATATATATTTTTTATTATTATTATTAGAAAGCAGCATTTCTGAGATTTTATATTAATTATATTCTATTAAATTAAACTATATTATATTATAATACATTTTTACATAAATATGAATTGTATTATATGAAATTATTACAATAATAATGATAATATAAATTAATTTATATAAAAAAATGTCTGAGATCAAGTGTTGCATGTTATTGTTATATTACTTTATATATATTATGTCACTTAATTTACATGATGATTGCGTATTATATTGTTTTAAATTATTACAGTAATCATAATATAATTATTTTTAAATTAAAATAAAAACATGTCTGGGGTCATGTGTTGCATATTGTCATATAATATAATATATATGTCACTTGATAATTTAATTATTTTTATATAAAAAATGTCATGTGTTGCATATCATTTAAAATTATTATAAAGATATTTTAATAATTTATTTTGTTTTGTCTGCTTGGCTGTACCTGTGGTGTTTTAAATAGGGATGAACTTACAGACGCAAGTTTTTTTTTTCTGAAAGGGGATTTACTGTAGAACAGCTAAAGCACAGCTTGCTCTCTGCCTGCCAATTTTAGCACCACTGATAAAAATATCAAAAACTGAAGAAAAATATATATATATTAGTAAACTAACATGACCCATTCGTATCCTATATTAAAACAAATCTGCTGCCTTATCTATAAATGCTTTTCAGGAACTGTTCTGGACATCAATCTCTCATTTGCATGAATATTTAATATATTTTGTCAAGGACCATTCAAACCACCTTGAGCACCTGCAACGTTTGAACAATGTACAGAAACATCATGAAGACAAGTGTTTGTGTCCCTGTGAGGAATGATTGTTCTGCACCGTGTTTTTTAATTGTGGTATTTATTATGCTCAAGGACATAGATGTCACTCTTCTCCTGTTTAACATGGAGTCTGGGAATACAGCGCTCTAATAAGAGCTTTTCAATCAAGAAATTAATATGCAGATTTTAGGCTTGCACCATGCTCACATAGTCTGGCATTGATCTCAGTCTTGGGCCATCGTCGCATGGGACGGGAATATCTTGCAGGCAATTGTCTGCTGTGTTTAGTGCAAGGGATGTTACTGATAGAGCTATGATTAGAATGACAATGGAGCTGCTGAAAAATCATCAATAGTTTCCTTGCCGTCTGATTGGCTGCCGTTCTCTCTAGGAATGGTGCGGAGATGCTACTGCAGGCAGACACATCTGTCCTCAGTAAATGGAGGATTTAAGGCTATCTTTGATTGCAGCTGCTTCAAAAGCACATGTATGCACCTCCTAGAGGTAAATCCTTCAATTGGACTTGCTGATTGGTGCATTCCTGTATTTGCATATGGCAATATGTACAACAGAAGCACATATGCTTTATCCTGCATTTCTGACTGCTAAATCCTTAACCAAACACACCTTTTTATTACAGTCAAGCTTGTTGAAATACAATTTATGCAGTTTTGCTCCAAAATAACTGTGCCTAAACACTCGCTCTCATCCTAATGGTGATATCTCAGATCTAAAGTCTCTGTTCTTAAAGATTTAGCCTCTGATAAAGCGGTACTCCTACAGCCTAATAGCCCAGATTGCTTAGAACAGTTTGTAGCCATTGCTGTTCTGACAGAATATAAGATTAAATGATAATCAAACTCTAGCCTATTTATTCCAGTCTGATGTTTACTTTGGAATTTATAAAGAGTCAAGCAACTTGTGAGTTGTGAATCACTTGATCCAGAGGTGAAAACACCGTAAATGTGTCCTCTAACAGACTGTAAATCTTCTAAGGGGGAGTTTTGAAATGAAACAACCTCAGCAGTTTTAAGTATTCTGCATCAGTAAGCAATAAAAGCCAAGGAGAAAAAGGAAGAAGAAAAAAAACACGCGTCTTGCTGAATTGATACCTCCTGCTCAACGAAACTTTAATCAAGAGCTTTCAGGTGCAAGAGTCAGAGCTGTTATCCTGAAATGATGTTTGTTTCATAGAGCCTGTTTATATGGAAATCAAATCAGAGTTTTGTGGCTTGTCTCTTCGAGGTCATTTATATTCCAATGCACTCCTAAAAGTTGACCCTATATTTATATCTTTGAAGACAAGTATTTGCATTTACACTAACAGTCGAAAAGTCTTTTCAGCATGCATAATAATAAGAAATGTTAATCCAGCTTTCCCATAAGGAATAAATTGCATTTAAAATATATTATAATACAGAAAAGTATTTACTGAATTTGTGATCAAATAATTGCAGCCTTGATGAGCGTACGTCTTTCAAACACATTTTAAGAATCGTAATAATAATTTACCATCTTTCTGTATGACAAAAAAAAATATCGCTGACATCTTTCTCCCCCTTTGGAATCTGAGAACGACACAGTGCTGAACATTTTGCTGTTGTCTTTGTCAGGAAGTAGGAAAAAAAGAGAGAGAAAAAAAATTGTCCAACCAAAATCACTTGAAAACACATTGTAATTCTGAACCCATATGCACAAACTTCCCAGGAGGACTTGAAGGCAGCAATAGTGGGCAAAGCTTAAAAGTCATGTTTTGGTGCAATGAATAAGTGTTAGCTGAATAGACAGCCTTGTGACTCACTAGGACACATTAGCACTTACAAATGCGAAGTGCCCATATACGTCCCTGAACAGCTCCAAAAGTGGTTTGAGTGATTGGATCACAAGATCTATTGGACCCCATTTCTATCTGTATTTATAGCTGAGTACTTGTGGTTGGATGACTAGAGACAAATGTTAATACCAGGTATAAATGAGGCCATACTACTGCATTGTTGAAAAAGGGAGTTATTATATATGAAAGAGTGCAACACAGAGAGCCAAAAGTTCAGCTGTGAATGTGGATACAAAAGTTCTGCTGTAATTGGTGTGGACATTTATTTGAACTTTGGGAAACACACAGCAGTTGTATGTGCAATCATTTAAAGGAAATAGTAACCTAAACAAATTCATAATTTACTCGCCCTCATGCTGTTCTTTATCTGCATGACTTTGAAATTTAAAGGTGCTGTAAGTAGGATTTTTGTTTGGTATTGCAGTCCTAATTCAAAATACTGGAAAGTTTTTTTTTTTTTTTTTTACCCGGCCCCTCCTCCTCAGGCTTGATACACACACAGGTTGCCAAATTTACAACACCAAGATGAACTAGCACACTTGACGATGAAGAAAATGTAATACGTTTTGTTTTTTCGGCCAACTGGCAACCCGGAGTGACAATTTGGATAAACTAGCAGTGGGGCGGGTTTCACAAACCAAAACAAAGACCAACATTCCGGTCCTGAACGCACATTTTCAAAGGAGAATAACTGACTGTAGCACTGTTTTTCAGATAAACAAGTGTTAACTTAGCATGTTTCTTAAATATCTGCAAACACATGGCATTTTTATGCTTTAGTAGAGTCAAAAACTTACATGCAAGTACACTTCAAAAGGTATCATAAAAGTAGTTGACTTGTGCATATATTTCACGTCATATTATAACTTTTTGTGAAGAAAAGAGTGATATGTAAGTCACAGACAGTCGTTACCTTGTTAAAGGAGTAGTTCACCGAAAAACTAAAATTTGTTAAAAATGTATTCACCCTCAGACCATCCAAGATGGAGATTAGTTTGCTTGTTCATCAAAAAAGATTTGAATAAATTAATTTAGCATTACATCACTTTCTCACCTATGGATCCTCTGCAGTGAATGGGTGCCGTCAGAATGAGAGACAAACAGCTGATAAAAACATCACAATAATTCACAGTAATTCACATGACTTTAATCCATCAAATAGCCTCTTGTGAAAAGATGCATGGTTGTAAGAAACAAGATATGAGACAAAAATATGAGTCCATATTCCATAATAAAGCCTCCACCAGTGGAACCGTCCCCTGTTCAAAATCCACCAGTGAGCGAGTGATGTATACATTTTTTCAAATCTGTTCTGACAAAGAAGCAAACTCATCTACATCCTGGATGACCTGAGGGTGACATTTTCATTTTTGGGTGAACTATTCCTTTAATGATAGCTAGGGCATGGTGTTCAAATTTCAATTTTTCATCCTGCTTTTCACTTAAACATTCAGTTATATTCATGTGTAAGGCTTTTTCATTAGTGAAGCAACTGTGATTTAGTCAGTGCTTCAGTTTGTTGGTGAAAGAGAGAAACCGTGGGAGATGGAGGGAGAAAAATTGCAAAAACGCTTCTTGCACTCTGCAAGACGTCCAACTTCCATGACAGTCAGTTATGACATCATAGATTGAAAATGAAATCCACTGCTGGAAACCATCATCCTCTCTCAGTACCCAGAGCGCTGGAGTGTTTTCCAGTATTTAGCCAGAGCATTTACTCAACCAGTCAGTAATCATGCTTACATAACTAATTATTGCCTGAATGTCGCTCCCCTGGAAGGCCTTTTCTTTCAGCTGATTGTTTGGGGAAAATGAAGAGATGGCTGATTAGATTCACTACACTGCTTCAAAGCAACAGTCCATTATTTCACCATGCTCCTGTGGAAGGAAGGACCCATTAAAAGGCAATCATCCTGATATTCATAAAATCATACGATGTAATGTGACGTTCTATTTAGGTCTTTTTGAAGCAGAAACACAAGCATGGTTGCAGTGATGCAGAGACGTGCATCCTCTTCACTTGATTAGTGCAGCTGATGGTAGGATTGGTGTGAAAAGAATAATTTTGTCATTTTGCATCCATTGAACTGATGTGTCAAAATACGCCCCTACAAATGTGAACAGTTGGTTATCACAGTGTTCCCACACTGATGTGCTTTCATTCTGCCACCAGAAAAAAGAGGTTCTTAGGCCTGTTTCACACGTGTCTGCATCACAGATTGATACTAATATTTCCTGTTTTAATATATTTTAAAATATTATTTATTCTTGTGACGTCAAGTCTGAATTTTCAGCATCTTTACTCTTCAGTGTCAAATGATCCTTCAGAAATCATTCTAATGTTCTGATTTGCTGCTCAAGAAATAAGAAATATTTCTGATTATTATTCACGTTGACAACAGTTGTGCTGCTTAGCATTTTTGTGGAAACTGAAACCTTTTTTCTTACGGATTCTTTGATGGATAAAAATGAACAGCATTTATAAAAAAAAATAATAATATATATATATATATATATATATATATATATATATATATATATATATATATATATATATATATATATATATAATTGCAAATTGTGAATTGCAAATTGTGAGCTATAAAAAACTCACAAGTGAAGAACTAAGTCTGAATTCTGAGTTTATATCACACAATCTGACATTTATTTCTCAAAATACGGAGAAAAAAAAAAATCATAATTGCAAGAAGGTTAGACATAAAATCTAAATTGTGAGAAAAGTCACAATTGAAAGGTTGAAACAGGCCGTCATACACATGCATGCAAAAACTGAAAAAATGATTTTTTACTTTAATGCATTATAAAATAATGTTTTGTACTCCCTATAAAATATTATAGGGCCCATCTTTACTGCAGGTAAACAACAAAATGACAAAGTTACTAATAGAAGAGATAATAAATCATGAGACATGAGTATTTTCAGGCCATTCAGTGCAGTGGTTTGAAAACAGCATGACAAGATGGATGCATTTCACATATTGCCTCAAGCACACAAGTACACAAGCCCCCACACACAGCTTCCTATTCAATCCCCATTGCACTTCCTTTGTTTTGTATCAGTCTACATTATTTCTTCACGCCTTGTGCCTTGAGAAAATCCCTCGCCTGCAAACTGCGGGACATCCACTATTTGGAACGGCATCCAGAGACACAGCGAGAGTCAAACATCTGCTGTAGCGTTCGGCTTCTCTTCTCAGTGTGAGCCTGTGGCGTCTTGAGTAATGACTGTACTGCCATCGTTGTCTGACAGAGCGATGCAGAAGAGATACAGAAACATATCTAAGCACACAAACGAGTTAGTGAGTCCACAACTAATTAGAATAATGAGTGTTTTTTAAGACCACCCTTGCATATAGATATATGCAACACTTTGAGGCTTTTGAAAGTCTTTTATGTTCACCAATGCTGATCAAAATGTTATAAAATCCAAATCAAAACTTTAATATATTCTAAGATGTAATTTGTGATGCAAGACTGAATTTTCAGCATCGTTACTCCAGTCTTCAGTGTCACATGATCCTTCAGAAATCATTCTAATATGCTGATCTGCTGCTCAAGAAACATGTCTTATTATCAATGTTGAAAACAGTTGTGCTACATAATATTTTGTAGAGGTTTTGATACTTTTTTAGCATTCTTTGATGAACTTAAAGTTCAAAAGAACATCATGTATTTGAAATAATAAATATATTAAAAAAAAACATTTTTTGCAATATATTTTGATCAATTTATTGCATCCTTTCTGAATGTATTTTTACATAGTAAATAAATAAAATGGTTTGAAAGAGTAATTTTCCACAAATAAATTAAGCAACTGTTTTCAATATGGTTCTCATGCATGTTCTTTTTTTAATATAAATATAATATAAAATATATATTAAATTTATAGTATTTTAGTAGTAATGTTATAGTAATTTTATATTTATAGAGTATATAAAAATAATATGTTATATATATTACCATTTTAAATACATTTTGCTTGTATAAAAGGTATCATACAAATGCAGATCATGTTTTATCAAACCACCAAGGGCAGATGGAGCCATTCATACATGATGTCTTTGTGCATTCCAAAAAAAAACAAAAAAACAAAACTATTCTAGACAGAGAGCAACAGACTAGAAACGAATGCAAGCTGCATTCTTCAAAGTGGAACAACTTATAGCTTGACATGGCATCTTAAAAACATGCCGTTTATGATGCGAGATGCTAAATAAATTGCCAAGTGTGATGGAACAACCAAAGATGTCCATCTGGTGCACGTGCACATGGGCAAACCATTCATAAAAATAGCACAGACAGAAAGCAAGAACAAGTCCTGTCTGACTGGCCTATGAATCTGCTTTAGACAGACTGACAGATGTGACTGTAAATGCACTTTATATAGACTTTCAATTGTGCTTTTTTTATATCAGTGATTGCTTGTGGTCAAATGACAGCCATATATATTTAATGTAACGTGATATTCTTTAATAGCATAGAATATATTTAAATCTCAGTTTGTTTTATTCTATTTGTCTTTGTTTGTTTGCAAATTCCAGACACTGCCATCCTGACTTCTGTGATCGCATGTGCTGAATTATAAATATGACCAACAAGTTCAATTACATTCCCCAAGCAGCTCAGGTGAGAGACTGAAGCTTTTTTGAATGAAACCATTGGATGAAACCACGGTCCCCCCCCCTTTTCACAAAATAAGCTGCTTAGCTTTTTGTTTGAAAATGTTTGCCGGGGAGAATCACTGGATTAGTGTGTGATTTGTTGGTATTGATTGTAGTGATCAGGCTCACACTAGATCAACAAACAACATTTTAAGAATCACAAACACACACAAACACGCAAATTAATCTGCTAGCTTGTAGAAAGTGAAAACCTAAGCATTTGTGTGCAGTATTGTGCCACTGACAAACTTAAACACATCTGATTGGCCATTGCATTCAACAGACATGCCTGTGATTGACTGCAATGCACAACGCTGTTAAACGGGTTGAAAATAGAATCTTTTGACACTCTTCTTTCAGGCTCACACAAATATGAGCATGAGTTTGAAAGCTGTGTCTGTCAGCTGTCATAGCAGTAAAACATGAGTGAAACTGGCTGGCTTATTTTATAAGCTAAATTTAGGATGACCAGGTGTTTCTAGGTTTGGCATGCAAGCGTTTTCAAGTACTCTGGATTACGACAAGCAGAAACTCCTGTCACATAGTGTCTCTAATAGAGCTTTGGGGTTTAGCCAAAACACTGACTCCATTAGTTAAGACCATCATTCACTGGCTTTATTAACCAGAGCTTAAACCTAGCTTATGGCACGCTGCGTTTTGAAGAGAGAATCTCTGTTTAACTATGCGAAAGCACTGAAGCTTTGAAGGCAAAGTCTCACTGAAGGGCAGCTCTCACACTTGGTCCGTCTGGGTCAGGAGAGGAACCAGATAAACACCTCGGAACCAGGGGGGAACGGATATCCATTTCTCGCCAGTGTCCACTCCACAGAGGCTGCGAAATTCGTTCGAGGGCCATCCTCGGATGACGCACTCTGCTCATGACATTCAAACAGCATCGTAGAACACATGGAGCAAATCATCCAGGGAGTTGGTGAGGCCTGCCAGAACCGGGAACAGTCTGGTGTGGCCCTCGAGCGATTTCTGCTCCAGCAGGAGGAGGTATTCCAGGAGAAGGAGAGGATCAATGGGACACAACAGAAAGAAAAAAAACGGAAACAAAACAGAAAGTACAGTCAGAGGTAACGGTTTTTAATCGGTTCTTCTGTCACAATACAGTCAGAGAACAAGAAACGAGGAGTTATTCAATGTCACAGTTTTTAATAATCCGATCACAAGGGGAAAGTAGGAGACACAGGAACACATGGAAAAACATTCAAGAACCAACAAACCCAAACTGAAAGGACTGGGGCTTTTAAACAGAGGATAATTGGGGAAGAACGAGACACACCTGGAATCAAATTAACAATCTACATGAGGAAGAAACGGGGTCATAGGGAGCAGAAACACACACAGACAGGTCCATAACCCAGACAAAATTGCAGCAGTAGATAGTATATTAGGAACAAAATGATTGATTATCATTTCATGAATCCATGCAACATTTTCAGTCATTATGTCCCTGCAGGCTATACATTATTTAGAACATTAAAATCATTCACAGTAACTTCTCCATCACAAGATGGGTCACATCACACAGGTAAAGTGTCTTCACTACCATTTAGTAGTCACAGTAATGATGAACTAGTATGCATTACTGTTAAAATTATTTTTGATGTTTTTGAAAGAAAATTCTTATGCTACAATTTATTTAATCAAAACACAGTAAAAACTGCAATGTTGTAAAATATTATTACAATATTATTACAATTTAGAGTGACTAGAGTGCTTTCTGTTTGAATGTATTGTATTATTACTATTATTATTCAGTGCCATATGATCCTTTAGAAATCATTCTAATGTGCTGCTTTTATTAACGTTGAAAGCAGATGTGCAGCTTAATATTTTTCTGAAAAATGATACATTTTCTAGCATTTTTTGATGAATAGACAATTCAAAAGAGCAGCGTTTATTTCAAAAAGAAATCTTTTGTTATGCAAACTGTCACTATTGATCAATTTAATGCATGCTTACAGAACAGAAGCATGAATCTCTTTCAAATCTATATTACTGACCCTAAGCATTTCAATGTTTAAAATGAATGTCTTTAAGAAAGACTATATGAATACTGTCCCAGCAACATTATTAGTATCAAATTAACATCAGTTCTGCGCTAGGGTTCATATAAAATCCAAAGATCTGAAAAGTTAATTAGCTACATATTCAAGTAGAAATTATCCCAACACTGCCTTCAATCAATCAAAAAACCCGAACCACAGATGATTTTGACAAAAACACTACAACTTGTACTTTAAAACGATTGTTAAAGTCAACAGCACTCTTCATGTTCTAAAAAGTCTCAAACCCTTTGAACCGAAAGTATCCTGTTGTAGAAACTCTCAGATATCCCTTTACATGGCAGAGCATTTCATCTTGTCTTTCTCACAGGACGCTCAGACGCAGATGCTCTTATGTTCTCCAGCGCCTGGACAGCATGTTGAAATCCTGCAAAGTATTAGTGTCACACGGGCTGCTCAGGATTCAGAGCGTGTTGGCATAATCTGACGGTGAGTAGTGTTTCTCTCTCCGGAGATGAGCACACTCCTCCCGCTGAACCACACAAGCAAACAGCAAAGCATTAAAGACAAAAAAAACAAGAGTCTCACCTGCATTAATCACGTCTTCTTTTAAACCCAAGTGTTTGTGTTTGATGACAAACGGCGGGAAGTGATAAGGTCCAAAATACTCAGTTCACCTCATTATGTGTAAAAGTAGCGTGATCTGATCGATTAGCAAATTTATATACTGCATGCATTCTAATTTTTAGCAGTAAAATGCCCAGTTTTCTAATTATTGAAAGAAAGGTTACTAAAACATTTCACACAGCATTATTTTTACCATGTAGGATATTTATATTTATTTTTCACATTTATATTAAATATGATATCTTTTAAACATTTTCTCTCAACATTATGACAGCATTTAATGAAATCACGAGGATGTTCAAATAGTGTTGTTTCTAAGAATGTTTTCTGTATGTCAGATATTACAGAATATTACTGTAATAATGTTATGAGAACATTACATAAACATTATTTTAAGAATTATATTTCTCCTAACATTTATTAAACTTCAGTGAAAGTTGTGTGAACATTTTGTGTTAGTTGGGGAAGGACTGAAAAAGTTCCTGTTTGAGAGTGAGAGTATAAGAGTAAAATTTGTTATTAGGTCGGCACAGTTGTCTTTTTCTTTTCTGATGCTTGG
The DNA here is from genome assembly GCF_003368295.1 of Carassius auratus. Classification (NCBI taxonomy): domain Eukaryota; kingdom Metazoa; phylum Chordata; class Actinopteri; order Cypriniformes; family Cyprinidae; genus Carassius; species Carassius auratus. Next base: position 3,509,796 of record NC_039269.1, on the reverse strand, counting down.
GATTAGATAATGAGATGTTGTAGATAACTTATTGCCACGCAAAGGGCAAATGAGAGGAAAATAGACTAATTGTTTTATCCAGTGGGTAAAAGAGACTGTAAAATCTCTCTCCCTCTGTCTCTCTGTCTCTCTCTTTCTCTCTCTCTCTCTCTCGCTCACTCACATTTTGCCTCTCTAGCAAAAGTTCATGATTAGCAGATGATTCATTGCTTTCATTGAACCTTCACCAAACTCAACATGACTGAAGGGAGAACAAATGAAAAGTTTATTGTCATAAGCCAGTCATCCCTCAAAGATTATTTACTAGATTATGTGGTTGATATAGGGTGGATGATGGTAGTTCATCTTCTCAAACAAGACTCATACACACACACACACACACACACACACACACACACACATTTTGTTTACTATTATGTACATCCTATTATAGTATTTATCATTATTTGTAATTAGCTTCTTAATTTTTTATTTTCAGTTTTCATTCTTCATGTATTTAAAATTTTAGTAATTTTGTTTTGTGCTTTTTTCATCTTATTTTTTAATATATTTATGTAATTTTAGTACTTATTTATTTCACTTAACTTCTAAATTTTAACTTTTTTGTTTAGGTTTTCATGTTTCATTTTATTTTATCTTACGTATACTTTATTTAATTTGCCAGCACACATGTTAATAGTTTAAGTTTAGAACAACACCTGAGGACAAATGGAATGAATTATTAATTCATATTAAACTGAATAACTCTGCACTCTGCAATATTCCTAGGTCACTAATCAAATGTTAGAAAATGAGTTACATTAAGCAGACAAACAGATTTTTATTTTGATTGCTGCTTTCACTAAAACAAAATGAGAAATGTTTTATTTCTCATCATATTTTAATTCAAATGGCTCCACTGATAATATAATTTGGATTATTATTATTATTTTTTTTATTAAAGAATGGAGGATAATGATAATGGAGGATAATGGATAATGGATTTTTAGAGGTCTTAAACTTTTTGTGCCCCCACTGTATATTTAAATTACTTCATCAGACTTTTTTTTTTTTATTCAAGCCATTAAAATGTTTTTAATAAACTATCTGAGCACTCCCAGGCTTCCTACAGACATTGCTTTAATTTCCATTAGGGTTACACTTTTATCTCTTGCAGTAACTGGCAGAAGATTGCAAATGCTGTGGCCGTAGTTTTCTTACCCCCCTCAAATAAAAAAGAAATAGCAGTATGGTTTTCCTGATCGAGCTTCTCCCTGGTGTAGGGCCAGAGCTCAGCGGAAGAGAACAACATTTCTTTTTCTAATCCCATGAAATTGGCCACATAAGGCAAAAAGTGCTCTTTCTGTACACACAGAGAGGCTTGTGTGTTCATTTGTCCTTTGCCTTTTAGCTCAAGATCTTTCTGAAAGTCTGTTCATCAAATGCATTATTTAACTAAGTGTTTGTGTGTGTGCGTGTGTGTGTTTCTGTCTCTAAGAAAGACGTCTACATGTTAAGCATTCTTCAGATAATGACCCTTCCTCTGTGCTTTCATTCCAAGGATACAAAAGCAATCACAAGTAACCATGGTGACCGATGTACGTCTTCTCTCTTTGCAGATATGGCATTATATCAAACATTTATGGCTTAATTTGTGACTGGAGCAAATTTAATATCATGTGATTGAATCTCATGCTTTGATATGTGCGGCATCCATCACCTCGCAGGACGTGTCTTGAATCCTCAGACGCCGAGAGCTTCGCCTGACAGGGTGCGTGTATGAAGCTCTGTCCTGTGTGGAGCGTGAGATTAAAGTGTTGGGATTATCAGATGTTTCACGGCTAATCTGTCCTCCACGGGCTCAAGAAAATCAGTTCTCTCTCTTTTTTTTTTTTTTGCTCACAGTTTACTGTTTAAATGAATATATTTCTGTTTTCTGCCAAGGTCTCTTATTAAAAGTCTAAAGGGAATATTACAAGGTTAATTCAAGTTGAACGTATAGAAGTGTATATATATATGTATATATATATATAATGGATAGTCGCTTAGGTTGGTGTAGCATTTTTGTACATTTTTGATTCAAAACAATTATGCTTTCTATGAAAAAAGCCTTTTAACACAAGAATTGGTTTAAGTGCTTTTATACAGTTTCTAAGCTTCACATTTCTGCTTTTAAATCCTTCAAGAACGCTCCCCACTCGCTTCCGTTATAAGTGTATCACTGTGACCTTGCTGGTATAAAACAAATAAAAAGTCAAAATGTATTTTACCCAGTATTCAACATTATGCACAAATGCTGTTGACTGAGAATCGAATGTAGCTTCTTTTTTTTTTAATTAGTAGTAATATTTTGTTTTATTTTTTATTTTTTATTTTTTATTTTTTATTTTTTGTAAGATGCATCCCTGAGAGTCAACAGCCTCTCTATGCATAAGATTGGATTAGATTTAGATTCAACTTTATTGTCACTGCACATGTAAGGTAAAAGGCATCTAAATGCAGTTAGCATTTACCCAGAAGTGCAATAAGCAGTAAGTACAGGATAAACCAGGTCTACAATATGTACAATAACTATACAGATAAGTATTATGGACATAATTTACAGATTTTAAATACTATCAGCATGATATACAGATAGGTGTACTATGAACATACTATACAGATGGATTATGTAAAGCGTATATACACTATAGGCAGGACTATGAACATATGAACATAATTTACACTATTACAGTAGGACAGTAAAGTGCATAGAAAATATTTCAGTGTGCAAATGGATTACTCTGTGTTCTGGATGAACAGATAGCATAAGGGTAATAAATTACAAATCCTCCAAAAGTTTATTTTAATGGTAATTGGAAATTGTCTGAACAAGAACCAGCTAAAGGAGACCTTTAACATTTAGCACACAAACACAATTAAGAAGTCTGAGAACAATTGCTGAGAGAACTGAGCTGCTGTTTTCTCCGCTTCCCATTTTGGACAGTGTCAGGTTACTGTCCTCTTACATAGCATAATGTCCCACATCCATTAGTATTCTATTCAGACCCAGAACAAGGTGAGACAACTTGTCATTGTTATGAACCCTGTTAACAAATTTTGGGAGGCTGCTCTTGGCAAATTTGTGTTGAATTACAAATAGTCCTAATTATGCACATCACAAGTTTACAAGCCACTACACAAGCTCATTTGAACAGATTACATGTTGTGGCTATATAACCATTTTATTTATTTTTTTCCATCGTTATCAGTAATCTGGGAACAGATATATCTCAGACCTGGCCTGTAATACTGTAATAGGTTTCACCATGCTTTATCATGTAACAGGGGCGAGTTTTTAAATATTTGATATGGCTGCTGTGCTAACATCTCTATCCCCATCTTCACCAGAGGAGAACAAGATGACTCTGGGAATCAGTACTTCTGAAGGGCATGACGGGAATTAGTCACGAAACACCTGCTCTGCCTTGATAACACTTTACTTTTGTCTGTCAGAATAACGCCCTGGAACACTTTAAGATGTCACAATTGAACACTGAATGTTCCAACCACTGATCTATATATAATGACTCTCTGTTATAGATCAGTGGTTCCATCACAAACGTATAATTAGAAGGAGGAATATCACACTGCAGTGGTTTTAGATTGTACTCCACAGTGTTTTAGCATGCCAGATATGTCACTATGAATGCATTTAGTCTAAAGTGTGTCATATATTTGGCCATTTTTTTGCATATTTTTGAAAATAGATTTCGCATATATATTTTTAAAAATATTTAAAAATATATTTAGCTCTCCATATTTTTCAAAGAAAATACATGCACATCACATTTGAAGAAACAACGTTTTGTTGCCTATAACACATTGTTAAACGTATAACACATTCATTTTTTTTTTTTTTTTTGCTCCTGAAATATATATTATAATGGTTTATGAAGGCTATGATATATGATATATATGATAATGGTTTATCATTGAGCTTATGTCTTTGCAACATATTTAGTATTTATTTATATATATATTTGATATATATTTTGGCTGGCAAAAAAAAAATGTGTTATGGTTAGTGATGGCAAAAATAAAAATTATTTCACACATATGATGATTACAGGAGCAAAAAAAAAAAAACATTGATAAAAGTACTAGACTAAGTTATAATTTAATCAATGGTTATTAATGAAAACTATAACAGTGATATGTATTTTTGCATGAATGATAAACAACTGATTTATTTAAACAATTTTCCACCACTAACCTATAGTAAAGTATTAACACATTTTTATCCAAGAAATATGGTATAATTTAACATTGTGCATCCCTCCAAAACAGAGAAAACTATCTAAACATGTAAAAAAAAAAAACAATAACAAAATGACAGAAATTTAGAGAACACATTTTTAAAACATAAAAAAATGTAAATATTAAAATAAATACTAACTCATAATATTACCAGAAATGCAATAGCATCTCAATGATTCTAAAATGTGTCTGATAAATGCCTGAAGCAGCCATGATAAATTGTAATGTTCAGATGAGAAGTGTTAATATTTAAAGTTAACAAAATAGTGCTAGATAAAGTAGACTGAACAAAAAATGATATCTTATATAAGTCAATATTTAATATTTTTTTATTCTTTTTATTTATTTATAGGAATTCAAATCAAAAGTGTTTAGGTGGTGTACATTTTTAAGTTGTAATTTTGAGGACATTTGAGTTGATTGTTGTTTTCCTGAAGAGTATAGTATGATTGTGTGTTTCTCTGACAGGTCACAGTGTTTGTTCTTAATTCCACATTCTTTTGTTTGTGACATCATAATTGAGCTGTGAACTCATTCGGGTATAAATAGAGCTCATGAAGCATGAAAATTGTCCTTTTTTCCCTGATGACGTGTTTCTATATAGTTGAACTGAGCCCTATGGAGAGGCTTTGAACACTGATTTTGTCAGCAGTGCAGAGAGACATTTGAGACTCTATATAATCTCATTGCTGAGAAATTATATATTTTCTTTCAAAGTATTACTTTCATTTTATTACTGGTTTTAATGTTTCCCTCAAACCTTATGACAATTAGTTCAATACTATTTTCGTTAAATGTACAGAATGTCATATGGTCATGTTTTGGCAGATTATTTATTTACCCTTCTGACCTAATGTACTTTTAACCTCTTTGTCAAAGTGATTTCACAGGCCTGTGATCCAAAGAGAGCTCAGTCTGTGCTCTGGATTAGGAAGACATGATTGACAGCAGCTTGAGTGGCAGGAACGTGAGGATATCATCTCATCTCATTTACTGGCTCTTTGCTTTTACCTTTTACCCTTTCTTCACACAGATTCAAGTTTTCTATTTTTAACTAGCTTTTTAAATTGGATGTACACTGTGATTTTTTTTAAAGTTGTTAATAAAACAGATTATTGGAGTATGTTTTCTTGAAGAAAGAAAATAATATTTCAATCTTTCTTTTTTTAAGTTACATTTAACTCAATGTGTTACTTTGCCGTTTCTTTGTAATTATCAGTGAAATGTACTTGCAGCTTCTGCCCAGATTATAGTGTTTAAAAAAAGCTCCTAAAGAGGATTTTCATATGTAAAAGAACCATTTTTTTCTTTGTATGAAGAATATTTGACTATATCTGAATAACTTATGAATAACCTTTTGTGCAAAGGAATGTTTGCATTTTCTTTTTATGCATGGATGTTAAAGGTTCTTCATGGAACCATCAATACCAATAAAGAACCTATTTTTTTAAGATTGTACTATAAATATAACATCATTTTTGGAAAAGTGAATTGTCTTTCTTGCCCTTTTTTGATCACTGGACAGACTTGCATTATTTTTTTCTGAAATCTATAATGTTTTCCAGAGAGTGGTTGTCTTTTTTCCCGTACTTAATGCTCATGTTGCAGGTAATTCACTTATAGTTCATTAAAGTCTCCTCACAAAATTAGATCTGAGTCTAAAATAAAACTTTACTTCAGAAATGGGCATAATTTAGCACACTACCACACAGGTCGAGAGAGTTGCAGACAATTATAATACGATGAAAAACTGGGCTGAAAAAAAAATAGATCTTCTGCACTCAGCAGCCTGACTATTCTTGCTTTTCAAAGACAACTAGATGCTTTCCACCCATAACTATATTTTCTCTCTCTCTTCTTTTTTTGCTCTATATCTCCTGAGTCGCATTGATCAATACGCAAACAGAGCAATTTCTCTCCATCCATCATTTTACGGTCAATAACAGCAGAACACAAGGCAGAAAAATGGAAAATGGTGTCTCAAAAACACACCCACTGCATGGACCGATGCAATAACTCAGACAAACATCGACTCCCCATAAACATAACACACACTGACACACATGCACATACATGTCACTGACTGGCCCTGGCATCACAGTGCTCACACACATTTGTGCTTTAAATGATAGAGACGCCCGCTCTTCTACACCGAAGTCCTGTCACTCTGCTTCCAGTGCTTCTGAATTGTCTTTGATTCAGTTCTGTTATAGCGTCTGGGAAAGTTTTGTTTTGGTTTCATTCATTTTGTAAAAAAATAAAAATAAATGAAAGTGTGTCTGTGTGTGTTAATTGTAATTTTGTATTTCTTTATTATTTTATTGGAATTTACTGTTTATGTAAACTTCATACTAATATATATATATATATATATATATATATATATATATATATATATATATATATATGGTGATTCATTTCATTTGTACTTTTATTTATTTGTATCTGCTCATTTGTTTATTTGTTTAATCTGAGCATTATTTATTTATTTATTTATTTCTATTTTCTGGTGGAATATCAGCACGCTCCCTTGGTTTAAATGAATGTGAAAAGGCAATTGGTTATGATATCTTTAAATTAGGGAACAATTTGATACTATGTTGTTCACAAATGAGAACTTTCTTAGTTTCCATTTCTTTCGGAACTTCTCCGGTTAGGGCTAAGGTTTCCTTTCAGCCTTTCATCTTGACAGCAGAGAGATACGGGCACAGCTTCATTTACAATACGGGCACGCTGCCATTCCTGCTCTGGCCTCACTCCAGCGTGAGTGAGTGAGTGAGAGAGAGAGAGAGGGAGAGGACACTGCTGAGTGTTCAAGGGCACTAGCAAAGAAGCACTTCTTTCACACACTCACACACACACATATATATAAAGATACCTCAGCTCAGCTAAAATCTAAGGTGTAATAACAGTTCATGACTTTAGCTTTGTTCCAAAACCTAGTGATCTGCTGACTTCATAATAACCTTTTTGGAACTCTTTTCAAATATTTAGATTAAAATTTGTAATTATTTTAAACTGTTTCAGTTTCTTTTACGTATTTTAAGTATATTAGAATATTTCTTATACTGTTTGCTTGTTGCACTGAATTATGGGAGTCAATAAAAAGGAATTTTAGTAAGCAGCATAATTAAGCTGCATACAATTTAGAAGAGGCTTCAGATCTGGAGCACTTCTAGATGCCTCAAAGGAATAGTTCATCCAAAAATGTTAATTTGCTGAAGATTTACTCAGCATTACATCACTTGCTCACCAATGGATTCTCTGCAGTGAATGGGTTTCGTCAGAATAAGAGTGCAAACAGCTGAAAAAACATCACAACAATTCAAAAGTAATCTACACAGCTACAGTCAAACAATTCCATAATTTAAAGCTGCGGAAGGGAATTTTTGACGCTCTAGCGGTTAATAAACAGAACTGCTTGTGTGTTGCGGAAGAACATTGTAGCCGGAACTACTTCTCTCTGTTTATGTCTATGAAGAATCACAAAGGTACTGGGTTACTCCGCCGCGGTGCCCCCGAAGCAATCTAAAATAGTCCGAATATAAACACTTATTATAGGTGCACCCTAGTGATTCAGGACAAGCTAAAAACACGGTTTGGAAAATGGATTCATGGTGTACTCGCTTATTATGTTCATTTTTCTACATTTTGAACACAAACAAAGTTACGGACAGCAGCTCTGATTGGTTGTTTCTTACCGGGAGCGGATGGCTTTCTGCAAATGGCAATAGGACCACTGGGAGGAGCCAGAGGAGCTTGATTTTTTCACAGATTATCTGTCTCATATTCTACTGTCAGGACATAATGACAGGTTTAACAAATATGTAAAAAATATATTTTTACAAAAGTTCCCTACTGCAGCTTTAATGTGTGTGTGTGTGTGTGTGTGTGTGTGTGTGTGTGTGTGTGTGTGTGTGTTCCCTTTACCTTGAAGTCAACAGTAATGCGCTCTACAATAAGCCACATTAAATTTTACACTGTAAGCAAACATGGAATCAATTAACGGCACGGTTTGCATGTTTCACTCCGTTCTTTTGAGATTGTGTGCCTCGGAGCGACATGCTAGCAGAGGCTTTTCCATTCATCCAGGGCCCTGAAAAGAGTAAATAAACATGCACACGGGCCTTTCGCTGTGTGCCGTCTGCAGTCTCAGAAAGCCGTAATCTCTGCTCCCCAAACTCTCTGCCCTTTAACATTTTTACAGTGCTTAGAGGAGGCCGCACACTGAGCATGAAAATGTTAAGTATCGATTGGCGGGAAAACTACAAAGGACCTGGCAGCTGGGAAAGCAGGATGCTTGAAAACCTCTCCTAATGAAGCTGGCATTTGCAGTCTTCAGCAGGACACATGGGCCACCCGGCCAGCGTTTGTCATCCTGTTTAGAGCCCCCTCAGGTGTTTTGGATGAGAAAATGTGCGACAAATGCAGAGTGTAACCATTTAGCATTGTACGTGGAGATAAACTGTCTCTGATAAGTTATTGGTTGTGCTTCCTGATGCAAAATGTACTGTAAATATGTTGCTCTTCATTTTAAAATGTTCATGTTGTTGCTTTTGTTGTTTTATAAACTCATTATCAGCCAAACAATCTGAGTTATGAGTTGAACTTTAGAATGTCTTCTGTTTTCAATTTGTGCCCCTTCTGGGTGCAATGACTGAACAAAACAACATGTTCTCAATCCAAAACTTTCTAGGTTTTAACTTCTGTAAATTTTAAATGTAAAAAAAAAATATATAATAATCTAAAACTTTTATTTCCATGTTTTTAAAAATCACAGATTTTTAGTGTATTTTTAGACTTTTGGAGACCCCTGAATGTTGCCAAACATTGCTCCTGCTGTCTGGTCGTGCTCGTCACAGACCCCAAACACAGGAAGAAATCTTCTCATAGAAATATAACTCGGAGACAGTGGAGTGATTGAGAAAGATGAATATGAGCATACTCGGAGTGCTATAATTACACACTCTTAAGTTGATCGTGACCAGTGATTACAGGGACAGAGCGAGTGCCATCTTGTCTGATTTGGGGGCCGTTTCATGGTCGTTAAGGAGCGTTCTGCTAATTAGCAGGATGTGTCTGCACTTGCCTGGAGAATCAGCTGTTATTTGTGTCAGATTGGGACATGAGTGGGTCCACCCTGTCTGAGTTGTCACATTTGCAGTATAACAGTCTATTTTAGTTTCTTAAACTGCCAAACAAACAATCCAAACAGTGGATATTTTTTGGAGGATTATAAAATTGTTTTAAAAACAACTCACATACAGTAAGACTCAGGAAGAGCTTTGCTGGATAATGTGTTTTGTGGTACTATCATGTGCTCATATTTGTGCAAGTCAAATATGCATTAATGGGAAAAAGGTTTCGTCAAATTTTCTGCAAAAATACTATGCGATTGTAATGATAAAATCTCCATACTCATCGGGAAGAAGGAGGCGGAACCGGCGCACAATCAAAACACTTTAATAATTCAAAAATAAATACAAAACGGCGCACCAGCCCCTCACGGACGACTGGTGCGCATAAATAAAAAGCAAACACATAAAATAATGTCCCAGGTCTGGTCCTCTCTCGTCCTTCACTATAGTCACTCCAGTTTTATATCCTTCCATTTCCTACGTGGGACTCGATACCGGCGGTGGGGCGCAGGTGCAGCTCATCTCCAATCACTACACCTGGCCTCACTCCCACGCCTCTCGGCCCCGCCCCACTCGCCACAGCGATTTTTCTGTTATATAAGTAAATTATTATATCTGCAAATAATATTTCTTGTTAATTCACTACAGTGAAATTAATAGGTTTGTATTGTACCATGTTTTTTGATTATGCATTGTTTCATGCAATCAGTAAATAAAATGTAAGCATAAAATACAGTTTGTTCTTTTCTGTGTGTTGCATTCTAGTTGCAGTCTTCCTGAAGATAAAGTCACTCTGATGTGTTTCTTAATGTCAGTTTTTCCACTTTCATTCAAATGAACACACTGTACTGCAGATATGGTTATGCTGACACAATGAGTGGACTATGGTTAATCTAACTAGATGAACTAATTTTCCACACTTTAATGCAGCCCCCCCAAAAAAAAGGGTCATAAAAGAGGGAACTCCATTATGTACACTTTATTCCATAACATAATTAGAAAGAGAACAAATGGAGGTTAATCCTTCTGTTCACAATATGTTTTTCTTCTAAAAAAATATACAATACACACATTGTGTTGTAAAAAAAAAAAACTAATTGACTTTAATAGAAGAATCCCCCCCCCCCCCCATTTTATTCCAGTGCACATTAATATTTTTTTTCTGTAAGACCTTTTTTTAACCTTGATGGCCATTTTTATACTCCCATTTACCTTTTTCAGCATGGGAGTAAAAAAAATAAAAATACCATTACCAAACAGAATCTCTTAGAACTGCCATTTCTGCAGTTTTCAGTTAAGTAAAAGGGAATAACAGAATTGAGCTTTCAAAAATACAAAAAGTATGATGAAATATTCAAAGACATACTGACATTATATCTGATATTTAAGATGCAAGGTATTCTTGTTTGCTTGCTTTAACAAATTCATAAATGGCAGATCATGGAGCACTGAACAGCTTTATGAAGAAAAGGTTTCTAGGTCGCATCACAAAGGTCACCAGTGAATCCACAATAACAGGATGAATATTTAGCCACATCGGATCAAAAGAATGGTTCACCCCCCAAAAAAATAAATAATAATAATAAAATAAAAGTATTCACCCTCAGGTGATCCAAGATGTAGATAGGTTTTTCTTCATAGGAACAGATTTGGAGAAAAATGTAGCATTACATAATTTGCTCACCAATGGATCCACTGTAGTGAATGGGTGCCGTCAGAATGAGAGCCCAAAAACCAGAGGTACTTCAGTCCATCAAGCAAAAAGCTGTGTTTTTGGCCAGAAGCAAAAGGTTTGAAGTTAAAAACATCTTACATTATAATTACTGGTTTCTTACAAATCACACAGCTTTTCACCTCACAAGACATTAATTGATGCAGATTACTTGTGAGTCATTGTGTATCAGTGGTTTGAACTCGCATTCTGACGGCACCCATTCACTACAGTGGATCCATTGGTGAGCAAGTGATGTAATGCTAATTTTCTCCAAAGCGATTCTGAAGAAACGAAACCATCTACCTCTCGAAATTTTCAGCAAATCTCCATTTTTGGGTGACTATACCATTAATAACTATTGTGCTTAAGCAACACTGTATAACTGTTTTTAAGAAGCTGACGGCCCATCATGAGTTCTATTGTGCTTGAGAACTCAAAAACACACACACACACGATTGTTTATGCATGTATACATGCAGACACTTTCCTTCATCAAGCACATTCACAGAAGACATACCCCCCCCCCCCCCCCCCCAATCCACCTCCTCACATCCTAGTGGATTGTGCGAGACCACCGCTGTTGGGAATAAGATCTTTTAAGAGTGTTGCATTCTGATGCAGTTCCATCATACAAGAACACTTTCACGCTGCGTTCACAGTTGCACCACTGCTAGGTTAAAATGTTAAGAGAGCGTCTGCTGCTGAGGGGAATCTTTGGCATTAAGCCCATGAGACGAATGTGAAGATGGACAGCAGATAAGGATGGATCAATGTAATCTCACCAGTTATGTCACTCTTCGGCTTCCTCAAATGGATTCTTGGAACAACTGGGCTTGAAAAGTTTGTAGAGACTCACAGTGTATGATTTGAGAAATCTCTTTTAAAAATGTCCTTTTAGATCCTGCAGGAAATGAATGGTTTTGATGGGATGCCCCACAAGATAATCTTCTCCAATTGCAAAGGAGTGCAGCTGAACGATTTAATTACTTGCAGGTGCGTATCATCACACTCCATCTTTTATCACTCCTTTGTTCATTTCAGCTACAGACAGTACCTCGTTTCGTTTATTGGAGTGTCCTGTGTAAATTGGAACGCCAATTATTCAGACCAATTGGGTGATTACTTAAAAGAATGTGAGGTTTTATTTGAAGATATGGGAAGTAGGCTACAAACTAAATTTAGACCTGAATAATCTAAACTGTTTTTCCTCTGTATACTCCAGGCTGGTCAAAATACCGAATTTATAAATTGAGTTCTTTTCCGTTAATAAATGTCCAATTGTATTGAATTGCCACGAGTTGGCAGATATTGCATGCACGAATACTTCCACATTTAGCATCTGTGGCCACCACAATTTCTGGCGCAGTGCAGTGTATGGAAACAGTGAGGAAATTAAGCACAAAATTAAATCTTGTGTTAGATGTCTGGACGAACAATACTGATACGATTCATCGTGTATTTCAAGCTTCTGGAACTCATTACTTAGCTAATATACTAAAATGTTACATTTACTAATGTACTGTATTATAATTAAATGTAATTATTTTTGATCAACCGTTTTGACAAAGAAAACCTAAACCATTGATTTAGAAAAGTCCGCTGGAACGTTTCACCATTTGGGATGCACATTACATCCAGCAGATGGTGACAACTGAGAACTCTTTATTGGCGAGTGAGTCATTTATGCAACTGATTCATTCAGCAATAACGATTCACTTGGGACCGAAACACTTACTGTACTGTGAGGAGGAGGCATGATCCTGCTTTGGCTTCATTTGGTGTTTTTATCGCTGGTGGAGCAAAAACAGACAAAGTAACTGGCCGTATATAGTGTCTAAAATGTAAGTTACTCAGTATTAACTTTTTATTTATCATACCGTTGTGTAAAAACAAGCAATATCTCATTCAATACAACCTCAAAGCCCTCCATTTTCCAACCTATTGAGTTTGATTTGCATCACCCGGCTTTCATTCCCAGCTGTGACCTATGTGGAAATGAGGGGATCAGCGATTAGCCAAGCGTTTACGGGATGTGGCCAGCAGGCACTTCAGAAACAATGCTATGGCCGAGCTTTTTGGGTTTGTTCAGTGCATTGCCATTCATCACCTCTCATTACAGGTTCTAGCGACTGGTGACCCAGCGATACAGATACAGAGCTCTTCATCCACCCCCATCTGTTCTGGTCCATTAGCCTGGGAGATGGGCCTGAGTCTGCGGTAAATGCTTTTCAGAACATCTTATCCCGCTCATCTCTGTGTCTCTCGTTGCAGCATACCAGCTACACCACATTGATCCATTCCATCCCCATGAAAACAGCGACAACATCCTTGCTTCCCGGTTCCAGATTCAGGTCTGTTTGCACATACTGTTATGAACGGGGTGCTTAAAAAGATGTGAAAACTGTAACTTGAAGGCTTCATAAAAAAGAGCACAAAAGACTTATGTTAGGGGTTGAAGTATTAACATTTTGTAGATAATGCATCTTGTACCATTTTTGCTCATGACTGACTTAAGTAAACATCAATATAGTTTTATTTTGATGTTTTTTACAACAATTACATAAGTTTAGAAACCGTCAGAAGAATTATACATTGTCCAATAATATAAAGAAATTGAATAATAATTGAACATTATTCATTATTTTTTTTATTCAACTATTTAATTTGACGTTTTTTTATATATAAAAATGACAAGTTTAGAAATTACCAAAGAGTTGTACACTGTAATAAATGCATAACATTAAAAAATAGAGTATTTCCAAGATAACAATACAATTATTGGCCTATTAATGTTATTAGAGCTTAAACTATACTGTATATACAGTGAAGACAATTATTAACTGCATATTATTTGTTCAGTTATTTAGCAAATAACTTTAAGATTTAACTTTAAAAAATTTGGTCTGGCTCTGTCCTCCATTGTTTCTTCATATATATTTGTTTTTTTTTTTTGGTCCTCTGAGGAACATGCTGATGATTCATCTCCCCTCATGTAAGGCAAACTCCTCAAATACATTCACACGCTTTTATCTATTAACAGAGAGCAGGTTTGGCATTTTCAATAGGCTGTGGCCGTTAATGACACCATTAAGACAACAAATCTGCTCCGCTCACACTAATTTATTCATGAGCACATAAGGAACTCATCCTCTGAAATGTGCAATTGACCTTTCCACTGGCTTTCGGGACTAAAACTGCCGCTGTTTGACTACGGTCAGGCTTATTACATGTTTTAACACATTGGCTGCAGTTGTTTGGTAAGTGCTCATTCATTATATGACCGAAGCCTTGCCAGGACTATGACGAGCAGAATATGCTGCTGGGAAGGGAGTGGAAAAGAATCTGTATTACCTGACTGTGGGCTTACAGATGAACTGCCCTATGCTGTTTCCAGATTGTGTTTTATGAGCAGAATACTTCCACACAGCCACCCTCTCTCTTCCTGTTTAATCAGGGAGCCAAGTGAGGTGTGTGCTTCCCTTTTTAATCTGCCTTCTAGCCCAGATAACTCATTTGACTCCCTGCAGACCTCGTGTAGTTTTAGTATGAGCGCTGAGAGTAGATTGAGCACATGGTCCCGGCTGGATAAATGTGTGTTCTGTTTAAATGGTGTATTGATCATTTAGAGGCAACTTCCTTTTTTTATCCAGGCACTGTTTTAAATCAATCTTCCAAAAGTAATTAGAAAAATATGGAAAATGTGTTATGTAAATGTAAGCATAATAACTTTAGATCAGAGATAAGTAGTGTGTAATGATGCATTGCATTTGTTTAAGATAAGCTGTAGGTTATATCGCTAAATATAGATAAAAGTGACTGCTTCATTTTATGCTTAATTAAATCGCGACAACGTTAATGTGTTGTTTTAAGTCAAACAAAACATATCTTAACGTATCTTCCCCTCTACTAAGGTTTAATTAATTTAAATTACTTTAAATTACACCCACTTTTTTTCCTTTCTTTTTCTCTCAGTGGATAATTATATTTTTTAAACAAATATAAGTTATGAAGATATATGCCGTAGTAGGCTTTTAATGTTAAATTGAACATTTATATTTTTACATGTAGACTATACATTTTTATATTGTACAAATATTAATTGTACAAATGTAATTGTTAAAATATCATCTTAAAAAGTATAATCAATTTTGTATAATTTCAGCACAAAAAAAAAAAAGTCCTGTCATGATTCATTTTTAAAACTCTGCTTTTTATCCCATCAATCAAAATTTCACCATATATCAGTGTAATCAAGCAACGATTTTTTTTAATATTGGAAATTATGTGGAATTCCATTTGTGTGAAGAGAGCGAAAGGGATTAGCATGTGCTAATGAGCGTTTGATGAGCCAAACAGGAAGAATTCAGGCCAAATCATTTGTGTCTGGCACTGGACACGGCCGCCAAGCACTGAAACTCAGATGCATTTCATTATAAAACTACAAATGGCCAGTTAAGCCATCAGATCTACTAGAGAGAGCAGAAGAGACAGACTCAGAGGACACTATAAAATAATAAGTGCTAAATCAGTACCGCAGAATAATATCTGTATCTCCTCCTCAAGGTTGTAGTGCTACTTTGAAGGAGTCCAAATCACTCACTCGCTCAGAGTGCAACATCAGCTCGTCTATAGGATGACTTCTGAAGGATCAGATGAGAGACAGTCTTTCAGGATTTGAATGGAGAGAGAGAGAGAGAGAGAGAGAGGGAGCAATCTGCCCCACCGCTGGTATCAGATGACCTTCACTGTGCAAACATATCCATCTGTTGTGTCTGCAAAGATGACAGACAGCCAAATAGTGCCTTATAATTAAGGAAAAAATGTAGCAGACTTCAGACACTTAACAGGATTTTACTAGCAAAAGATCACCAGATAAAGGCAAGCCAAACATCTTTGAGCATTAATAATGTATTGATTGTGTTTTTAAAACAGTACAAAATACATTGCCATGCTTATAATGATATATTTGCCATATTTACTATCACAAACGGCTCACAAATGATGAATACAGTAATTATTTCACATTTACAATTTCTCAGTTCAGCAGAGGTGTCCCTCAAAGTTTAATACAAAGTGAATTGTCTTGGCAAGCTTAAAGTCTTTTTGCTTTCAATAAGATCCAAACAATATTTTTGCGGCATGCATTGTCTGATTTAAGTGTTTTGATGCTTTTACACAACAATAAAAACACCATAGAACAATTGGCAGTAATTACCGGGAAAATGAAAGCCATGCTCATCTAAATGCTGTCATGAAAGGTTTTGCTGTCATTAGCAGACATGATGGACGCTCCAGTCAGAATTGGCAGGGCATTTT
The DNA here is from genome assembly GCF_003368295.1 of Carassius auratus. Taxonomy (NCBI): domain Eukaryota; kingdom Metazoa; phylum Chordata; class Actinopteri; order Cypriniformes; family Cyprinidae; genus Carassius; species Carassius auratus. The sequence continues at coordinate 3,493,350 of NC_039269.1, read as the reverse complement.
ATGAAACATAACAAATGACCTTTAAAGGGAGCGTGTATTAATCAGAGGCTGAATGAATGCATGTAAACTCATTAACAACATTTGGCCTTGGCTACGTGTCTGATCCCTAAGCATTTTTCACACATCCATAGGGGCGACGTGAAAACTGAGAAAAATAAATTAATACAAATGCAGATTTAAAATTAGATTAAAGCGAAGCGCTTAAATGTGCAAAACTCTCTCCATGAATCTAGGGTGGTTGCTGGAGTGTTTTTCCTAAGTGGTTGCTAGGGTGTTCTGAGTGTTTGCGTATAAAGTTAAAAGAGCCCACTCATGTCTTAAAAATGTCTTACAGTGTTGATCTGGTCTTGGGGCAATTTAAAGGGGTCACATGACGTTGACAAAAAAAAAAAAAAAAACATTATTTTGTATATTTTGTTGTATTGCGATGCGTTTATGCAGTTTAAGGTAAAAAAAAAAAAAATCCACCCACCCTACAATATTGTTGCTCCTCTAAGCCCGGCCTTAGTCAAACAAGTCGATTTTTAGAAAGCTCATCGTTCTGAAAAGAGCTGTGTGCTTTGATTGGCCAGCTATACAGTGCGTTGTGATTGGTCGAATACCTCAAGCATGTGATTTATGACTTATGAGGTTCAGGAAACTTTCCTCCATAAAATGTGCTGCACACACACTTAAATATTTGGTTTGTACTGTTATGGAACAGTGTTTTAAATAAAACTTCCACAACTGATTTCTAGTTTTGTCCTCTGCCAAAGTAGTTTGGCATTTGCAATAAAACACACAGCATCTCCACAACATGGTGGCGGTGATAATAAAAGTTAAGCCTTCTTTCTTTGCGCATACATTTGGGCGGTGTTATGCAAATCTTCCCACACAGTGACACAGATATGTAGGGGGCGTGTCTGAACTAGGCATTTTAGGAAGGCGTGGATGAGCAGTCATTTTTATAAAGTATATCTCTTTGAATTTGAGACTTGAAATCTTTGTGACTTTACTTATCTTCTGTTTGCACAAACAGCTTATTGCACTCCAGAGACAAAGGAAATCATGCAATCGCATCATATGACCCCTTTAAGTCTATTGTAATTGTTCAGAGGGCCTCAGCAGTCTTCCACATGGGCCTAAAGATGAATGTACCACCTTGTACGACAACCAAGAAAACAGCACAATGCTGTAATACACATGGTCAGTCATCACACAGGATTATTCATTTGCAGGCCCATATCTACAAACAAACAAGGTAATAATCCTCACTATTTAACAAGCAAAAAGGCATTTTAAAAAGGAACAACCTGAAAACTGTCTGACAGTCAGTACATAACAGACATGAGGATAACCCAACTGTTAGCATGCATTTAAAGCACCACATGTCACAAAGGCACAGTACCAAGGATGATGCATCCCAAGCAAACTAAAACTTCCCCTTTTTATAAGCACAACACAAGCACTAATTGGCTCATGAAACTTAACCAACTGACCAATCATGTATAAGTACAGACACTGATAGGTTCACCTGTTTGGGTAACACCACTCAGTCATACCTGGTGTATACCTCACTCTGCTACACATGCATTTGTGGGTGTGTGTGTGTTTGTGAGTGTGTGCACACGTGGTAGATTCTACTTTATCATTGCACAAAAGCACAACAGATGACTACTTCATTCAGTGGGAATGACCCAAGATTCCGTATGATGTCATCCACCTGCAGGTGGGCGGCATTGTGTCACTCTTTAGGGCTGTAAATTCAAGTCTTCTCCTGTTATTGTCATTATTCCAGCACAGTGCATCGAGCCAAGCTTGCAAAGGCAGGAAACGTGTGTGTGTGTCTTTGTCTGAGTGTGTGAGTCAGAGCATGTGAGTGTGTCAAGACCATTCTAGCCGGCAGATGGACACCCGGAAGAGCTTCATCTCTGGCCTCATTGGCTGCTCACATAACAGACATGCTGGGATATAAACACACCTGAGCCAAGTTTCTCTCCCACAGGCTGCTGCGAGAACAATTGTTGTTCTGCAAACCACGGTTTTGTGTCAGTATTAGTATTTCTAATGCGTGTGCTTTGTGGAATGACAACAAATAAATCCAGTAATCCAGTTAGATTTCTCGTCTGAGGTTCATGTACGTAATAAGATCTAATCACAGATCAGTAGGATAAATAAAATACCTAGAAATACCCAGGCATATGGTGTTTGCCCCATGTTTATTACACTGGATCTGCTTGCCTATAATTCTCCTGGAGTTTACAGCACCTTGTTTTGCTTCCCAGACTTATTGTTGAGTATGGAAAGCCTGGTGACACCTGGTCTGAGTGTTTTCTTGCTGGGAAAGAAATAATCAGCATGTTGTCAAGCTGAAGCAGGAAATATCAGGATCTTTGGTGTCAGACAGGCGACAAGACACATGCTGATCCCTTTAATTTCCTTTGTCTAGGGATCTCCAGTTCAGCCTTGGGACTGTATTTAATGTTTTTCAATTTTGCTCTTTTGATTAACTTGATTAAATGTTTACTCTCATACAGTATATGCATTTATTTTACGGAAAATGCACATTTTTAGACAACGTATTTCAGAAATGCACATACATTTCGCATTATGTGTGCTGAATTTTAAAATGTTTTTAAGAGAAGTCTCTCATGATTGCCAGGGCTGCATTTATTTTAACAAAACGTGATGTTAAATTATAAATGTATTTATTGTCACAATGCCTTCTTGCTGTGCCTTAAAAATAATTATTTTTGTTAAAATTCTGTGAATACAATCTAAATAAGTAATAGTAAATGCAATTTTATTTGCAGTGTGATCCTTTTGTTTAAAACTTCTGATGAGCCTGCCATTGGCATGAGTTCGAGGTGGGACTGTTTGTTTGCCTTTACAGAAGACTCCTGTTGAAAATCGTTTGGTACCATGAGCAGTTGAAGGTTTAGAAAGCCAATGTAAGGTCTTATGTAAATGACCTGGCAAGAAATTGCCACCCTGATTCAAATTGATCAGAAATGGCAAAATTTCCTCCTTAGGCCTGAAACATACTCTATGCAAGTACGTGTGCACAAATGCTTGTAGTTATTCAAGCTCAATTTCATGCACCAGTGAGTTCTGAAATGTGTCAGAACACAGTTTATAATGCAATACAAGTATGCACTGCATTTACAGCTTTGCCTCAGAGGGTGCTATTGTGGCATTTAGCATTTGTGTAAACCAACTGCTGCTATGGTCAGATTTCTCTTTCAAGAACAAACATAAAGTATGTGCACTGGATCAGCGAGTTGGTAATACTTTGGCCATGCATTCACGTTTGTTTGCTTGAGTGCTTCCTTGCATTTGTGACCCTTCAGATAGTGTTCCCTTTGTATTGTGTCCTTCAAGTGCAAAAAAATGATAAAGATACTGGGATTATGAAATGCAATACATTCAGAACAGTAATTGAGCAGATAAAATGACAAATTAAGTTTTTTTGCAGTGATTTGAGCACACTTTTTCCCCAGTGTCACAATAGCACAGCTGTCAGAGTCAGAGGCTGGTTAATATAGAGCAAGGACAGGAGAGAGAGATGGATAGAGAGAGATTATGAGGCGTGGTAAAGAGAGTAGAGGTCACTGATGGCTTTATTACTGTAGTGTAATAAGAAATCACCCAGATGGAAAGAGGACACCTGCCATGGGCTCGCATAAAACCCTCACACATGCTCCCAAAATACAATAATGGATTTACCATCTAGATCCAATATAATGTTGCTGGAAATGACTTTTGAACAGTTTATTTACTTTTTAATTTGAAGAGCCAGTGAAATTGGAGTTTTTGGCTTTTAGTCCATCTTAACTGTCGGCTTTGAGTTTATCTGTACAGGATACTATAGTGTACTGCAAAAAAAATAGAAAAATAAAAGAAATTTGCTTTAGAGGTTGCATATATTATTTTAAAATTAAACTTACCTCATAATGTTTAAAGGGGACATTGGATGCAAAATTCACTTTTACATGGTTTACGTATATAGCAGGACACAACCACGTACAAAGATAAAAATCCTTTCAGTATGATGTCATACTGATGTCCTGTATAAGCATATTTCCGCCCTTAGCCAGTTATACACTGTCCTCCATTTACTCCGTGCTCGAGCAGCTGTAGTGAAAACAAAGTCTGTAATCAGTGCAGGTGTTTTGTATTTGGATGTAAAACGGAATATAACAGTCTTCATTTTCTCCTGACATCAGAGCCACTGAGGACCCAGTGGATTAGATTTGGTTTTGATGGTAATGTGCCAATGAATACACCAAAGACTAAATAGAGGGGTGGGGCGAGCAGTAGCTCATTATCATTTAAAGAGACATGCACCAAAACGGCTCGCTGTGAACAGAGCAGTTTTTGACTAAATAAAAAGGTGTTTTTTTTAATGAGACTATTGAGGAATTTTTACTAAAGTATGCTGCAGACATTTCACAAGACCCTGAAGATTCATACCAACTTGTTAAAAATGTACATCTGATGTCAAAATGTCATAGCTGGATCTCCTGGTGAAAACAGGACCTTTGGTTGAATGTCTGGTGCATATGGCAGACAAAATTGGAAACACTTCAGGAGTTTCAAAGTTTTCATCTGATTGGTTGAATTCTACAGGATTTCCATGAGACGTGTTTGTCGCATTCTTTTACATTCCACCTGGAAGCAAAGATTCTCTGATGTCAAACCACCTCACTAAAGAAGTTACATACTTCACCCCTGCATATAGCCGTAAAACCATGTTTAAAGTATAGAAGAAAAGATCTGTTGCTACTTTTATTTCATTGTGACTTATGAAATAAGAAATATGAATATGAATAAGAATATAATTTTTTCTTGGAGAAAAATGGCTAAAAGGAACATTGTGTTTGTCATGACCTCTTGTTTTTTACAGTTCAAAATGAAATGTTTGGGTGTTACAGTGACATGTACAGGTCAAAAGAAGTACATCACATCTGCTTAGTTTCAATGACTTTCAAATGAATGGAGACAAAAGCTTCTGAGTGCATCAAGGGTGAGATCAAACAGGAGGCACGCCTTGGCCCAAAAGCGTTAGCTAAGACCAATAACAGCGTAGACACCTGTCAATCAAAGAATCAGATCCATATGTGCAGAGAACACCTTCAGCTGATATCTTTCAGTTCCCCTAAACAGATCTGTAGCTCTGTTCCAAAAATTGTTTGCTAAATTTGTATTGATACCCAGGTATTGATTGAAACAGTTATAATAGACATTCTCACTTTTTCTTTCTTTTATTCTGACATGTTTTCACTGAGCTTCTTTCATTGTACTGTGAGATTATCTTTTCCATAAAAGATACGTTACCTTAAAATCTGTCTAAATGTCTTCTGGAACAGCCTTTGAATTGGCAGTGCACGTACGATCCCTTATAATGGTGCTTTTGAAGACAGCTCAATATATTTTGTAACAGTGGCTTTTTCTTCCTTTGAGAGTCAATATTGTATGATATCAAGAACGTTTTGAATCAGAAATATCCTGTGAGTTTCCTTCATTTCTCAGTCTGTGCAAGGTTTTTGACATTTTACTGTTACTTTGGCATTTGACAACTTTGCTGCCCCCCACCTATTTTTCCACTGAGCTGATGTCTGTACATGGCAATGTTGACTGATGTGAAAATGTTCAGCCTTATTTCTACATGACCTGAAGTGGGTTTGCTGTGATACCTGGATCTGGCATGACTGTATTGTGTGTGTGTCTCATAACTGAATAGCAAATAAAAGGAATAGTTCACCCAAAAATGAAAACTTTATTGCCCACAGCACATCTACGATGTAGATTTTGTTTCTTCATCTGAATAGATTTGTAAAAATTACGTCACTTCGATCATGTGCAGTGAATGGGTGCCGTCAAAGTTAATATTGCTTTCTCAAGTCATTTAATCTGAATCAGGAGAAACATATGCACAGATCAAGCACTGTTAACAAGCCAAAACAGTCCAAAAGTTTTAAAGAAATATGTATGTAATATGTAAGGATTTTGCACATGCATTTTCTGTAAAGCTGCTTTGAAACAATCTACCTATATTGTGAAAAGCTGTATAAAAATACATTTGAATTGAAATGAACTGAATTGAAATTTTAAAAGAGTTATTATGGATTATTTTGGCCAGTTTATCCACTGTTTGTCTCTCAGTCTGATGGCACCCATTCACTGCAGAGGATCCATAGTGATGTAATGGTGAATGTCCCCAAATCGGTTCCTTTAAAGAAACAAACTCATCTACATCTTGGATGGTCTGAGTAGATTTTCATCAAATGTTGATTTTGGGAGGAACTATTCCTTTAAGGTAGTCATTGTCCTTTTCGACCTTTGTGTATAAATGCAAGTGACCTTTTATTGTATGGTCAAGAGCAGCATGAACAATCTTTCTGGCTTCTTCTGTTGTGGTTTAATTCAAATATCAAATTCATTATTTTTAGGATGCAGTGACTGACCAATCAGAATCAAGTAAGAACGATATATAGGAAAATAGTGATGCAACAATATAACTTCTGTAGTGTTGACAGCCACAGTGCAGCAGCTTACTATACATTTACATAGCTTTAGCACAGAGTACGATTTGCAAATGAGTCATACCAGCATGAGGGGAGGAGGAAGGGATGAAGAAAACTCATCTGCAGTCCAGTTCAGCTACACTTCTCTCCATTTTTACAAATGTAATTCTGTCTCCATTTAAGTTTCAAGGAGCTTTACATTTTCACTTTATCCCCCTTTATCATTCCATCAGAATAAAAGCACTATTCCACTTGGTGAAACAATTTGATTCACCTGCAAGATCCTTTTTTAAATATGTATGTAGGCCAGCAGTCTCTCTTTGGCAGGTCATTTGAAATCATCCACAAAATTCCTATCATCTCTCGCTCTTTCCCTGGCATGTGAAAAATCTATCCGAACATGGCACATTTTCAAGTAGTGCTCATTTTAGAGAAAAACACTTGCTTTGGGGAAAAATAAAGGAATACATTCAGACATTTGACACCAGTGTTCATGTTACTGATGATTATATAAACTGCTAGATTTTTATATTTTCTGAAGGCAATGGAAGTGCTGTTTTATCATGCAGAACTCACTGCCACAATGCTAGAATGTTATGAGAGGTTGCTATAGCATTGCATTGCAGTTGCTAAGGTGTCTTGCTTTGTTGCTAGGTAGTTATTTACTGTTCTCAAGTCAAAAGAGCCCATTTTAGGTCTCAGTGATGTGGCTCAAGTCCTTCCTTCAATAGCAAACAGCACTAATTTATTGCATTTGCCATGATAGCAACACCATTTTTACTAATGCCAAAATAAACTCATTTAAATAATATTTCTTTTCAATTAAGTCTTTCACCATAATCTCTAATGAAACTGCTTTACTGTAATACAGTTTGAGTTTGCTCACAAATGCTACTGAAAGGGTGTTTAGTGCCATCTGGTGGAAAGACATTTAATGGCCACATAATACTTAACATTCAAGAGGGCCTTAAATAAAATCTCCTTTTTTATGGATTTACGTTTTTGTGCAAAACTTGTTACGTTCATGTAGGAGTGGGATACGTTCAACTGGTGCATGTGTGTCCTCAAACAGCTAACTGCATGTAATTTGAGCATTAATTGAAATCTTTTGTTGCCTTGCATTGACCTGAGCTACTGTGCTCGGCGGCTCTTGAAGTCGCATGTGTCTTGTGTGCTTCCAGTAGATATGTGGTTGAATAACTTGAAATTATTGTTATGTATCCGGACTTTCGAACCAGTAACATGCATGTGATTTTCACAAAATGATAAATGTTTTTACTTAATGTCTGTTACTAATTGTGTAGCATTCTGTTTGATGTCATCCAGATTGAAGAATGAATGATTTGCTTTGGATATTTCATACCCTTTGCATTTCCTAAAAGCATTCCTTGTGCTGTTGCCTCACATGCTGGTCATGAGTCCCAGTGTGGTCCCACTGGAGTCCAACTGTTCTTCGGACTGTTCTTTTTTCCAGGAACCGAGAGTGTCACACTCCATTACTGCAGAAACATGCATTAAAAAGAACTTGTCCATTGATTCAAAACACTTTAGATGAATCAAAGTCAGACGTCAAAGCTTCAAGGGCAGAGGAAGAAATTCACAGGAGCTCAAAAACGGTGCGGTGGTTGTGGCGGTGGTGAGAAATGGGCAGTGTTTTCATGAGGGAGGTTTGGGTTATTTTGTAGGGTTGGGTTATTTTCATCAACAAGAGCTGCATTAGAAAGGGAAAAGGAAGTTGTGAAAGTCTGAGATAGGAGCACATCAACACTGGACCGTTTGAGAGAAATAAATCTCAGTAAACATGCAGCCCACTATGGAGGAGTTGGAATCAGAGGACTCTGGTGTTCAAGATGTGGGACCTCAAATCAACGGGCTGGTGGTCCAGATCCTGGAGACGATGTCAGTGCTGCTGGTGCGGATCAGACAGAAGCTTCTGGAAATGGCTCTTCTGATCTGTGTGATTCTGCTGGTGTTCTGGGTGGCTTTGTTCCTCTATGGCAGTTTCTATTATTCCTTTATGCCCACTGCCAATTTCATCACGCCTGTCTACTTTTACAGGTGAGGTGTTTACAGGTACCCAGAAGAATACCTTAAATCTTAATCCATTTTTTCATCTTGTTTTTGAGTAAACAAGCTTTCACGAAAAGCACAATTGGGTGTGTGTGTGTGTGTGTGTGTGTGTGTGTGTGTATGCTTAAACCTCATAAAATTTTAGAATATGTTCTTAAAGAAAACACATTTTTCTTGCCCCATTCACAAATTCGTATTCATGATTTAAGCGTGAACTTCACAAAAAGTATATGCATCGAGAAAAACACTAAATTAATAAATTTAGATAAAAGCGTAGAAAAGATAGAGTTTGGAGCTCATGCTCAAGGAAGAAGAAACTGCCCAACCTGAGCAAAACATGCAATGTTAGTTGTTGATATTTAAATGGACAAAACGTAAGATGAAATTCTAATAGTTTGAAATGAAAAATCAATGAGATATTTTATAACAGGAAAGCAGAGTAATTAAATATTTTAGATATCAGTTGTCACTCTATATCCCAATAATGTGTTGGTAAGATCATATTTAAATGATTCGATTTATCAAAACGCTGTAGTTGTGCGCTGTAGTAATGCAATACATTGATGATTGAGAGATGAACAAATAAAAATTCCTGAAAAGCCTGATTGATCATCTCTGATATTCAAATTATAATGATAAATAAGTGCTTTAGTCCAGTAAGTGTTCATCTTAACCCTAACCCTAACCCCACAGCAAAAAGGCTGGGTGTACGACAGTTTTTCCAGCAATATTTCGGTCATGTTGATAATCCATATTCTTAAAGGGGGGGGGGGGTGAAATGCTCGTTTTCACTCAATATGCTGTTAATCTTGAGTACCTATAGAGTAGTACTGCATCCTTCATAACTCCAAAAAGTCTTTAGTTTTATTATATTCATAAGAGAAAGATAGTCTGTACCGATTTTTCCCGGAAAAACACGAGTCGCTGGAGGCGTGACGTGTGGGCGGAGCTAAAGAATAAAAATGCAGGGAACAAACAAAAACACTTGCACAACTCTGTTGATGCTCCATCTAACGTCACACAGAGCCATACTCGATAAAAAACTTTCCGAAACTTGTGACAAACCAGAAGGAGTATTTTTGGAACAAAAATACTCCTTCAAACGTACAACTTAATTTTTGAAACTTTGTCCATGTTAAGCATGGGAATCCAACTCTTTAACAGTGTAAAAAACTCAGTATGCATGAAATAGAATTTCACCCCCCCCCCCCTTTAAATGCTTAAATACAGTCAAACTGAGTATCATTTTTAAAAGACACCACCTTGTCAGATGGTAACAGGCTGTAAAATATAAAAAATAACACAGAATCTGCCTATGTTCATCAGAGTTTATCATCATGTTTGTCATCCTCTTGTTCATGTAGACTGTGTTTCTGATCAGCAGGACTGATTGTCCGTCTCCTCATCACTCTGTGTGTTCTTTCCCTGTGGCTAATGTCTCTTTACTGAAAAATGGAAAACATCAGGTGACCATCCTTGATCTCATCCTTACTTAGTTTCTTTATTTTACATTTCTTTTAGACTCAAAATTGTTGTTATCTTTTATTGCTGAGTTTAGTATATTATGTGTTTTGAAAACTAGCATGCTGCATTGTTGTCAAATGACCTCACTGCATGTCATGTTGATCTCTGCAATTGGTGTCCAGTTATGTTAGTAATTGCGTCTGTCCAGTTTTGGGCAAAAATTACTTTTTGGTGGTCTGATCAAATAATTCTGGGGGGAAAAATGATGATATCTCTTTCCTGCCTATTTCAGGTAATGACATACGGTCAGCCCTATCAGATCACACTAGAGCTGGAAATGCCTGAGTCTCCAGCCAATCAGGAGCTGGGAATGTTCCTAGTGAAGATGACTCCCTATTCTAAAGCTGGTCAGATTGTTGATGTAACAGCTCGTTCTGTAAGTACACAAACGAGGAGACAGGTACGCATAAAAAACATTTTATTTTAAAAGCATAAATCTAATGCTTGCTTTTTGAAAGATTACACTGAAATGTAAAAGGAATAGCTCCTCCAAAAATGACATTTTTGTATATGATCTTTCTGAACATGTTTAGAACATTTTGTTTTCACAATGCATCTGTGGTATCTCGTCAGATCAACGTTATCTCTCCATCCCTCTCTCTCTCTCTCTTTCTCTCTTTCAGGCAATGCTCCATTATCGCTCTTCTCTTCTTCAGGCTCTGGGCACAGTGGTCTTCTCTCCCATGCTGTTAACAGGAGCATCGGAGCAAAAGCAGCCAGTCACAGTGGAGCTGTACTCTGAATTCAAAGATGATTCTGTGAGGGATAATTCTGAACACCCTAGCAACACACTAAACCTCAGTTTTAGCAACTGCACAGAAACTCTATAAACCCACTCAGAATACTTTAGCTAAGTCTCATCTACAGTATATGAGTTATCATAACAGTCACTCTCTTTTCTTTGTTCAGTACAAACCCACTGTTGGAGCCGTCATTGAGATCCATTCCCAGCATATTCAGATCTACAGAGCTCATCTCTATATCTTCGCTCACTTTACAGGCATCAGGTTTGTGTTTGTGGATTCCTGTTTTTGCTGTGTTGCTTAAATATAGTCCCTAAAATTGTCCATACTTTAAATAAAATGCTCTGTGCTTGAAATAATCAGCCCACTCAAACATTCACCTGATGATGAGGAGGAAGTCTTTCCGAATCTCTCTGCACAGGTACCTGCTGTATCACTTCCCTTTGATATCAGCACTGATCGGGGTGATGAGTAACTTTGCTTTCCTCAGTTTGATCATCGTTCTCAGCTTCCTGCAGTTTAATCTAGGCAGTCACAGGACTCCTGGAAAGGTGCGCTGCTCTAAAACTGAGCATTTACTATTCAATATACAAGACATTTGCCAAGACATACTCGACAAAAGTGTGGATTGCATTGTGTGTAATCTAGCTTGTGTACTTGTGTTCACATACTTGCATATGTTAAGTTCTGGGCATTCTAGTTTTGAAATAGTGTCTTTGCTTTTCGTCTGTGTTAATAACATTTTTCTGTGTTTTACTTGCTTCAGGCTATTAAGCAGCAAGAGGAAAAGAATGAACCAGATGACCTGAATGATCAGTCTGAACCACAGGATGAAGGCAAGGCCCCAAGTGAAGTCTGGTTTATGCATCATAATTTTTTAGACCTTTTGCAACCAATGTAATAATAAAAAGGGTCAAATTTTAAACTTAAAGGCACAATATGTAATTTTTTTTATTAAAATATCCAAACACCACAGTGTTATATAATTGGCTGACTTGTGTACTTACATTATCCCAAATGTTTAAATCCAGAGAAATAAGCAATTTAACTAAGCCCCTTTCACACTGCATGTCGGACCCAGCAAATTGCCGGAACATTGCCTGGTCGCCTTCTGTGTGAAAGCAAACACGTCCCAGTTGGGGACCTAGTAACATTGGCTGGTTCATTCCCGGTGTTGTGCCCAATTTTGACCCCCTGCCAAATTATTACCCCCCTCGTTCAAATCACTACCTGATTGCCTAAACCTAACCCCACCCCTAATCCTAACCCCTCCCCCAAACCTACTCCTAAACCTACCAATACTGAGGGGGTAATAATTTGGCAGCGATACAGAATTGGGTACAACACCGATTCTGACCCCACTGACATCATTGTATGAACAAATGGAAACATTTTTTCAAAATATCTTGTTTTGAGTTCCACACACAAGGCAGTGAGTAAATGACACAATTAGCATTTCCTAGATGGTTTTTTATTTTTTATTTTTTTATTTATTTTTTTTATATGAATTGACCATATTTCTTTATACAGCCACTACAACACATTTGTTGAATCCCCTATTATTACAGAAAATGTTGACGCCATGGAGTGCAGTTCATTGGAGGTGGAAGAATCCATTCCAGACATGGGAGTGGAGGAGGGTGTCGATGACTCCAGAGAAGCTGCTGAAGATGAACTCATCTGTGAGGCTGGGGGTGGAGAAATGATTTTGAAGCACAGGCATTTATCACAGTGCATGTCACAGTCATCTCAAGCGTTAACGGGCACTGTAGATAAAACTTACTACCGTGTTGGTGTCTGTTAAAGCAGCTAGAGAGAGAATGGAGCCGTCTGCTAAATGAGGGTAAACGTTAAAGCAAAGGCCACCTGCTGGACTTCATTGATTTGTTAAAAATGTCCTTGTTTTAAAAATATGAACTTCATGCTGGCTCTAATCACTTGTATCATTAATGTTAAAAATAATCAAGACAACCACAAATATACAGTATAGTAACCATTTATGTATTGACATAACTCCAAAACTGACCTTTATATGTCCATTGTTGTTGTTGTTATTATAATCCACAACACTGAAACTGGTGAGACTGTGCCAATAAATAGCCAAAGGAGGAGAGTATAATTTGTTTGTGGTTTATGTCTGGAAAATAACATTATTAATTTGCATTCATTTACATGTATTCCACTTTTCAAAATGTAACTGAGAAATATCCAGTTATTGTAAAAAGGAGCTAAAGGATATGACTTTACTTAAAGTTATTTAAAGGAAATTTATAAGTATGACTTTATCAGAAAAAAAAATAACTTAATTTGGAAAAACAAAATGTACAATATTTCTACATCATGATATTGGCTGTACTGTGTTTATACTGATTTTATAAATACAAATATTGTATAGTAGTAGAGAGTTTTAATAAGACTCAAAATCAAATGACAATATGGGTCAGGATGCTTATCCACCATCCAAGTAATTTTTTGTATATACATACATAATATATTGATATAATTTTTTGAATGTAGTTTACTTTAAATGGTATAACGTGATAGGAACACCACAGTCATTAAGTTCAATTCCTGGGAAATTTGCATGCTGATAAAATAAATTCCTCCCAGCTGAAGGCATCTACCAACTGGAAACACATTCATGACGTGTTTGCCAGAGTCAGTCTGCTGAGTTCTCGACACGAGAGTGTGGGCCAACCGTCAGCCAACCTCCGAAAGAGCTGATTGTAAAATATGTTGTGGAAAACCATGATGTCACATTATGCAAAGCACTGTCGGAAAACGTTGACAGCGAGACTTTAAACTGGCATTGAGTCTTTGACGCTGAACTGCTGGTGGGTTCAGCTTAACACACAGGAGTGATGAAAGATTGGCAACTCGGGTACGTGGGAGTTGGTGCTTTTTCCCCCTACAAATATTTGTTTTGGACTTTGTTCCACTTCGCATAAGTGGGCTATTTCCTGGACAAGATAAAGCTTATTTTTATCTAATTCTATAGACAACCTACCACCAGTGTCGCCAGCATTTTTTAGACAAAAGCTTTATCTATGTCCAGGAAAAACCCCACATGATGTGCCTTTTTAAATAACAATACTTTATTATTAAGATATTGAAGATTGTTTTCTGTTGTTAAGATGTCATATGTCTATTCTTCTGTTTTTTTTTTTTTTTTTTAGGTATGATTTATCAAATAACGATTTTGTTTATCCCCTCAGATTCTCTTCTTCTAGAGCTCAAAATAACCAAACAGGAGTTTCATCCATTTTTGATGAGAATTTTCCTCCAAGCGGCTTCATGAAAGACTTGGATTCATCTCCAGAAAGAATGGACACATTGTCAGGGAAGAAGAGCAATGGAAGTGATGGAGAGAGCATGAGAGATGCCATAGAAGAAAGCATTTTTGATTTCTCGCCGTCTTCGATCACTCAAAGTAATCATATCAAGAAAACAGGCTTCAGAGCCAGACCTAAACTGGCTTCTGCTCAAGCCGTCCTTTCATCCAAGCTAGAAGATCCAACAGAAATGCAGACAAATGCATGTGAGGAACCAGAGGATAGGAAACCAGAACCTCTGAAACGTGTTTGCATGGATCCCCTACCAATAGCTGCTGGAGAAACAACCAAAGACGAAGATGTGGAAGAGCAGAAAGTGAAAGAGGGGGTGATGGCAGGTGAAAATCTTGTAGAAGAGGGTTCAAAAGTGGCATTGAATGCAGCAACTAGGAAAAGCCTGTGGAGAAGAAAGATCGAACCGAGGGAAAGGCTGGGAGCAAGTGTGGAGAGTATCGATGAGAGTAAAGAGGGAGATTTCAGCAACAAACGACTGCACAGGAAGAAGAGTTGGGGCTCAAGACAGAGAAACACACAAATGCTTGGGTCATTACAGGATGGAGAACAGTATATGGGGGGAAGTGTGGAGAAAGATGGTGAGGAAGAATTAGTTCCACACCCTGTTCTCTCTCGGGTTCTCTTTCACTCTTCAGCTTCATCCTCCTCTTCCTTCAACAACTCTTCAGCAGAGAGTGATGAGGTTTTCAGTGAAAATGAGGACACTGCCACCCGGAGGCAGAACATGAAGAAGGTGAGTGGAATTTTGGGAAGGCTTAGAAAGCACAAAGCATGTTATTTAGATCAGGGGTGTCAAACTCAATTCCTAGAGGGCCGCAGCTCTGCAGAGTTTAGCTCCATCCCTAATTAAAAATTAAACTTGATCCAGCTAATCAGGTCCTTTAGACTTATTTGAAAACTACATGGTATGTTTGTAGGAGCAGGGCTGCAGCCCTCTAGGAATTGAGTTTGACACCCCTGATCTAGATTCTGCAGAATCTCTCAGGTCCAGTAAACAGGTGTCAGGTTCAGTCTGACCTGTGGCCTAACAGAAGTGTTCTCTTTTTTTTCGGTGCACTGAAATGTAACAGACAATTTGCATTATTCTAAAAGTGTACCCATAACATTGCATATTTGAATAAGCTATTTGCATAGTACTGTAGACCGCGCCAAGCATAGAGTAGCATGTTGCTTTCTCATTTGCAATGTTCCCAAAACAAGTTCAACTTATCTTCAAATATCAAACTTGATAAACATGCAATATTGGACAAGTAGAGAGCAGCTTCTGTGCATCTGAACAGTTTCACAATGGGTAGGGTATAACTGTAACCATCAAGACTTAAAAAAAAGCATGCTATTTTTTAACAGTGTTGATAAATAAACTCCCCCCCAAAAAAATGTTTTTAAGGTACTGTTAGATAACTGCAACTAAATGACTCACATTTCTTTCCCAGTGCCGATCTTGGAGAACGTTCTTGACCATGATGCAGTGGTCTAAACGTCCACAAACCTCATGGATCCAGCTAGCGGGTCACCAAGGTACATAGCTGAGACTTTTGACCCCATTTTGACCCTGACCATACCTTCACTTTCTATCAAAATACATCATGTTATAGAAGTAAAATAGATTTGAACATTTCTTTTGTACCTACTGTCCATGAGCTATTTTGAAGACAGAAAATGAGTTTTGAATGCTCTGTCTAGGTAACGTGAGGCTGAGTGAGGGTGGCGAGGTGCTGAAGAGGTTTTGCGAGGTTGAGGCCGTCTGTCTGCAGGTCCTCATGTCTGACGCGCTCTGTCAGTTTGTGCCTCATTATTTCGGGCACATCAGTCAGGACGGGGAACAATACATCCGTCTAGAGGATCTTCTTAGCGGGCTCAAAAATCCTGTCATCATGGACTGCAAAATGGGTGTGCGGTAGGAAGGAACCCAATAGCTTACCTCTAATACTGATTCATTTTGACTCATTGTTCCCTTTAGCTACATGTTTAGTGAGAGAAAATACTTAAAAATTATGGAATTTGTTGATATGTTATATAAAGCAGTGCAAGACTTTGGTCAAAATAGTTTTGGAGGTCCCAAAGTATTGACTAAAACGATTACTTTTTAATTAGCATTTCAAGAATGATGGATTTTAACCATATTTTATGTACTCGACATGGATGAGTTACAACAGGTCAATAGTTAGCAGTGTGGACACTGTCTGGTTTAATGTATTACCTGAGAACACGACACCCTGTACAGCATACTGAGTTCTATTGTCCATTTACACAAATTTGAAATGAAAACTTGACTTTCAGTTCTAGTGTTTCTGTAAAAATTCATTTCAGTGCATTTCTAGTTCTAGTAGTACATTTTAATTTGCTACGCTACACTACATTGACCTTATATTTGAACAGTAATGCAGTACCATCTGAACCTGTGGCATTACTTGCAGGACATACCAAGAGGAGGAGATAAGTAAGGCCAGGAGCAATGCCATTGTGCGCTCTGATATGTATCAAAAGATGGTAAAAGTAGATCCGGCAGCTCCCACTGTAGAAGAACATGCACAAAGAGGTGTAACCAAGCTGCGTTACCTGCAGTGGAGGGATGACAGCAGTTCCACCTCGTCACTGGGCTTCCGCATAGAAGGCATTGTGGTATGAAACATGAGGCTAAAGGCCCAGTCACACCAAGAATGATAACTATAACAATAACTATATAAGCACATGCTGCAGCAGGATGGATTCTTATTGGCTGTCAATGCTTTTTTTTATTCACCGAGCTGGAAAAAAGTCATTGTGAAAGTGATTCCAACTATATTGTTCCTTCATACCATTATCATTATTTTTTATGTTGTAGATTCTGCTATTCTTTTCCCAATTTTTTTTTTAACTATATCAGTATAGTTATTGTCTTTGGTGTGAATGGGCCTTGAAGAATTCATTGGCCATTTTTATTTATTGTTTCCCACCATTTTAATTTTTTTTTTTTTTTTTCAGATGGGAAATGGTAAAGTATTACGAGACTTTTACAAGACACGCACAGAAGCTCAAGTGACAGAAACACTGTTAACCTTTACCAGGAGCCAGGTCCACATTCTAGTAAGTGCACATCATTTCATACTTACAGTTTACTAATAATGTTTTTCTCAAAAACTCAGATATTAATAATTATGTCAACATTCAAAAAACAACTTCACCTCTGAAACAACTTTCCTTTCTGGCCCCCTTTTTTTCATATGAATAAAACACCTGTTGATTAAATTAGTTCCTAATAGATCAAATTAAACCCACATCCTATGTGTGCATTGCTGTACTCTGAAAAATGTCACATTGTTGAAGTAAATCGGATTGTGAGAGATTCATGCAGTATATTTTAGTAAGCTCATACGACTTTTGTTATACACAAATGGTAATATGTCTGCTTGACAATTTAACTGGAATATATCAATATAAAAATAATTGCAGTTCATCCCAATTACATCTGTCCATATCCTCCATTTGTCACTTTATGTATTTCAGGAGGCCTACGAATCCAGGTTACAGGCACTGAACAAAGCACTCAAGGAGTCAAACTTTTTCAACAGACATGAGGTTAGTGCCTTGTCACCATTATCTGATGGTTTCATTTTTTTATATACTACATTATGTTCAGTTTGAATCCTGAACTGAATTGCCATTTTGAGCTGGGGAATTTCTGGCTAGAGGCTTTACATTTTGTTTTTACTACATAATAAATTATGCACATTTACCTCAAAACATAAAATTAAAAGCTGTACAGCTCTGTTTTCATCTCAGAACATATTTTACAGGACTGTTGTTTACACACTGCCTCTGAATAAACATCCTCTCAACTTCTCTCAGATCATAGGCAGCTCTTTACTTTTCGTCCATGACTGCAGCAGCAAAGCAAATATATGGATGATAGATTTTGGAAAGACCATCCCAACCCCAAAGGATGTCCAGCTGAGGCATGATGTTCCATGGGTGGAGGGAAACAGGGAAGATGGGTACCTCATCGGACTGACCTCACTTATCACTCTGTTGGGGGAAGCCATCAAGCAAGCAGGGGAGCAAAGCTGAGAGTGACCTCATATATACTCACTTATACAGATCATTTCATGTTGGATCTATCGATAGCAGGGATGTAACGATTAACCGCGAGCCAGTCGAAAATTGGTTGAGATGCCAGACAAATCTCGATACAATTGGAGTAGGAGTTTATATGAATGTATTTCTAAAGAGGAACTGACTACCGTATTTTTCAGACCATAAGTCGCACCTAAGTATAAAAATACGTCATGACGAGGAAAAAAAACATATATAAGTCGCATTGGACTATAAGTCGCATTTAAGTCGCATAAAAAAAAAGAAAAAACATTACGGTCTACTGCCGCCAGAGGGCATTCTATGCTGCCTGAGATGCATCTCAGGCAGCATAGAGCGCCCTCTCGCGGCTGTAGATGGTAATGTTTTCACTTGGTTCATTTCTCTTGGTTCATGTCAAATAAATAAAAAAATTATAAATAAGTCGCACATGACTAAAAGTAGCACAACCAGCCAAACTATGAAAAACGTGCGACTTAAAGTCCGGAAAATACGGTATATTTAGAAAAGTTTACGTGGTATTTTCTTTTCAACTTGTCTCTGAACAATGCATATTAAAGTAGCATTCGTAAGCCTTCATATCTTATTTGGGTAACTTTTTTGATTTGGGGTTTGTTTTAACATTTTTATTTAGTTTTGTTATATTTCGATTTCACAAAGAAACATGCGGTAATAGCCTGATAAAATGACACCTTTTCATTAACTGTATAATGTCTTCAATCTCATTTTGTAAAAAAAAAAAATCATAAGAAAATCGAATCGTAAAATCAAAATCATGAATCGAATCACATCGAATCGTGAGTTGAGTGAATCGTTACATCTCTAATCAATAGACTACACTGTTAATTATTTGACTGTAAATTTACAATAAATTGCAGGTTAATAATTGCATGACTTTCACAGTAAGTTACTGTAACATTTTTACAGTAAATTATTGTGAAATGACAGCTGTATACTGTGACTTCACAGTAATTTAGACATCGCATTACTGTGATTTAGCGGTAAGCTTCTGTAGAATTAATGTATTTAACTGTGAAATTACAGTTGGTGTCTATGTATTACTGTAATTTAACAGTAAGCAGCTGTAGAATTCATGTATTTAACTGTGAAATTAGTGTCTATTATTGTAATTTAGCAGCAAGCAGATGTAGAATTAATGTATTTAACTGTGAAATTAGTCTATCTATTACTGTAATTTAGCAGTAAGCAGCTGTAGAATTACTGTACATAACTGTGAATGTCTATCTATTACTGTGATTTAGCATAAATGATGGACCAAACAAAACTGATAAACAGTGACATAACTTTTATTTTTTAGAAGTAAAATACAATTTAATTACATGAATAAAACACTGGGCAACAGGGATTGACACTGGGTAACAGGAATGTGTGTCAAAAGAGAAAGAAGGAGACAGAGAAGAGAGAGTGAGGGAGAGAGATGTAAGAAAAGACAAAAAGGTGGTGTCGCAGGTGTCTCTCTCCTTCCCTCGCAGCTGGCACCTGCATAGTGTGGGTTCTATCCACTATATACAAAAGATAAGAAAGACAAAAAGTTTAAGTTACTCTGTGGTGGACTGACTCACTGTAAGTATGGTGCTCGCATTGTAACACTAATCCTAAAATGTCTACAATTTAAGTAATTTCAACTATTAAAAAAAATGTGAATAGTACTCTCAATTAATATTAAATCAACAAACCAGGACTCTAATCACTCCTGTTACATTTACCCAGTCCTAATATTTTTCACGTGAGTAACAGGACTGAAAGTAACATGATTGAGGTTAAAAGGTTAGTTCACCCAAAAATGAAAATTCTGTCAGTAATTACAGAGCACAAATTAAGATATTTTTGATGAAATCTGAGAGCTGGATCACTCCTCCATCGGCTTCTAAGGGTTTGAAACTTGCTGGCCCAGAAAAATGTATTAAAGACATCTTTAATATAGTCCAAGTGACTCCAGTAGCTCAATCTTAAGTTTATAAAGCGACGAGAATACTTTGTGCGTAAAAAAAACAACAACTTTATTCCACAATTCATTTCCTTCTCTGTGGGCGTTGAGTTTTTTCATGTAGTAAAACAGCGTAGCGCTTCTGTGTTATACGTCACACGTAGGCTGACTATTGGCCGACGCTGGTCATGTGTGTGATGCATGTGACGTATAACACAGAAGCGCTACGCTGTTATACTACATGAATTCACCCGAGGCCCAGAGAGAAGGAAATGAATAGTGGAATAAAGTCATTATTTTTGGGGGGGTTTTGCGCACAAAAAGTATTCTCGTTGCTTGGTAAACGTAAGATTGAGCCACTGTAGTCACTTGGACTATATTAATGATGTTTTTAATACATTTTCTGGGCCAGCAAGTTTCAATCCCTTAGAAGCCTATGGAGGAGTGAGACAGCTCTCAGATTTAATCAAAAATATTTTAATTTGTGTTCCGAAGATGAGAGAAGGTCTTACGGGGTTGGAACAACATGAGGGTGAGTAATTACTGACAGAATTTTCATTTTTGGGTGAACTAACCCTTTAAGCAAAAATTGCATGCTAAATTGCATAGTAATTCAACACAGTAGCAAGTAATGTAAATTTACACTTAAAACTATTGTAAAGTACTGTAAATTTCACGTTTTTTAGACGTCAAGGCATGTTAAAATCAAATAAACGTAAAAACAATTAATTTTACACATTTATTTTGCAGTCTGTCTAAACTCTACATTGAATCAGGAGACACTATAGAACACATTAAAGGGATAGTTCACCCCAAAAATCTTTGGAACACAAATTAAGATATTTTAAGAAATCCGAGAGCTTTCTGTATCCTCCATGGACAGCAATTATTTTACTTTCAAGGCCCGGAAAGATTGTTAAAATAGTCCATATGTATACAGTGGTTAAACCTTAATGTTATGAAGCGACGAGAATACATTTACTGCGCAGAAACAAAACAAAACAAAACAGAATACCGACTTTATTCAACATTTTTCCTTTCTGTGCCAGTATCCGATGCTGTTCACGTGATGTGTTCTCGATCATGCATGTGATTGCATTGGGCACAAAAAGTATTCTCGTTGCATCATAAACATTGAGGTTGAACCACTGTAGTCACATGGACTATTTTAACGATGGTTTTACTACCTTTCTCGGACTTGAAAATGGTTATAACATAGTAGTCTATAGGTGGGATCAGAAAGCTCTCATATTGCTTAAAATTTTCTTAGTTTGTGTAGAACAAAATTCTTGTGTTTGGAACATCGTGAGGGGATGTAATTAATGACAGATTTTTCAATTTTGGGTGAACTAACCCTTTAATAGCTTCAGTAAACTTCTTACTGCATAACTACATCTAGCTTAAAGGAACACGCCGACTTTTTGGGACTTTAGCTTATTCACCGTATCCCCCAGAGTTAGATAAGTCCATACATACCCTTCTCATCTCCTTGAGTGCCTCTGTTTGACGCACCCACCGCTAGCCTAGCTTAGCACAAAGACTGGAGGTAAACAGCTCCAGCTAGCATACTGCTCTCAATAAGTGACAAAATAACGCCAACATTTTCCTATTTACATGTTGTGATTTGTATAGTCACAGTGTGTACAAATAACAAGGTCATATGAGACACAACCATCTTCTAACTGTATACATACTGGGAACTATATTCTCAGAAGGCGAAGCACTGCTACTTCTTTGGAGTGATTTACTCCAATTCTGAGCAAACTCTCTGCTCCTCACCACAGGGCTTCTCAGGTGCTGTGAGAAAATCACTCCTTCTGAGAATATAGTTCCCAGTATGTATACGGTTAGAAGATGGTTAGAGTCACTGTGACTATACAAATCACAACATGTAAATAGGAAAATGTTGGCGTTATTTTGTCACTTATTGGGAGCAGTATGCTAGCTGGAGCCGTTTACCTCCAGTCTTTGTGCTAAGCTAGGCTAGCGGTGGGTGCCTCAGACAGACTTACGGCAAGCACGGAGATGAGAAGGGTATGTATAGACTTATCTAACTCTGGGGGATACGGGGAATAAGATAAAGTCACAAAAAGTCAGCATGTTCCTTTAACACAGATACTGTGTTTCATTAGTCCGTTCTTAAATTGGAACACAGCTTACATTAGATTGACATCCATTCGAAGTCAATGAGCTTCCTGATAAGAGTGCAGACTTGCTGGTTCATGTGACCTCTCTGCCTCTTAGATTTTGTGCCTGTCTCTGGGTTGATGCCCAAGAAGCACCTACGAACAAAAAGACAGAAGAAACCTGTTAGTTTAATTCGTGTGATGAAAAAAGTGTCAGTTCCCAGTCACCACCTTCAGTGGGTCACTGCTTTTGCAGTACAGAGTCAAACTAAAGTTAGCTCAGTTTAAACAAAGGTGTAATTCAGGTGTAAGTACTGTAATTCAGAAAAAAAATGCATGGAACTGAACTGAAAAACATTTCCATCACAAACACAGTCAAGAATAGACCTTCACCAAAGTAGAGGTGTGTGATTTACCTAGGCAAAGCATTCGCACACAACAATTTACATAATTTACATGTTCCGTTTGCAGAGGATGGAGTAAGAGCCTGTTGCCTGTCCATCTCCCTATGGCTGTTTCTACTTGTACTCTTCCTCCTAGAATTATTACCCGTTCACAGATGATGTGATAAACATTTCATTTCTTATATCTTTTTCACAATAAAGCACCCAGTTTTTTAGTTGTTTCTGACTTTAAGCTTTGTCTCTGGTCTAATCTGGTCTGGTCTCCAGCACAGACACACAAATTAAGGCCCCATCCACACTACTGCGTTTTCGTTTAGAAACGGAGTATTAAAACTAATATCTCCGTCCACACCAGCGTTTTAGCTGCGTATAATGCGGTGTTCACACCAAACGCGAATAGAGCGTCTCGCGCGTTTACGCGCGTCTGGAGGTCTCGCGGCGCGAATGGGGCGTTAAGTGCGGCGCGGAAGACGCGAATTGACGAGCGAATAGAGCGCTTCAAGCGAAACGCGCGTTAAGCGCGAATGGTGCTTTTTGTGCATTTAGCGTTTGACGCGAATTCGCGTCTGCCGCCCGAGTTGAAAAATTTGAACTTTGGCGTCAATTCGCGCCGCGTTAATCAATCAGGAGCCTGCTAGGAGTCACTCATTCAACAGTATGTTCCTGCAGCCTCCGGCTGTGCAGGAATACCCTTCTCCACTCATTCAACAAGGAGGAACGACAGATGTTGTCAGTGAGCAGTCAACCGGAGCTATATGACAAAAGTTCATATTTCTATAGAGACAGGAATAAAAATGACCTATATATATGTATATATATATATATATATATATATATATATATATATATATATATATATATATATATATAACATATTAATAGATAAATTGAATATAGGCCAAAGATAAGAAACGTTTCATTTTACCACAAACGAATTATATTTGATCTTGAACCACTAAAGACACATCATAGCCAGCGGCAAATGTCAGAAGATCTAGCCGAGGTAAGGCTACTCTCGGCGGATACATGATGACGGAGCTCCCGCTGATCGCATGGAGCTCATCTCCGAGATCGGCGAAACACATTTTTTAAATAGACTCTGTCATTATAAATAAACCGCATATTTGAGTTTAAAACAACTACATTCTCGCCTGAAATACTTTTAAAACTACATTTCATGACACAATAACAGTAATATTTTGAAAATTATCCGAATAAAAATGGCGGTTGAAAATGCTGCGTGAACTCAGCTGGATGAAGCCCCCCATTCATTTTTCTGTTGACGAGAAAGACAACGGTTGCTCCGTTTCACACACACAGCAGGGAAGAAAAGCATAAAGTTACTAATTTGAGATGAATTTAATCCACCTTTGCCCAAATCCACAAACACCATAATTTATCTAGTTAATAATAACTGTCATAATACCCACATTAAGGCCACATCTTACCTTATAACTTTATTTATCGTCGGTCAATGTAGAAAATGCTGTGGTAAAAGAGAGAACGCTGTTAGAGTAACTAAGATAAGCTTTAAGTAAAGCTAAAGTTAAATGTTTCGACGGTGTATCTAATCAGACATCTCACAGTTAACTTAATACGGTATAATTAACACTACAACCAACGTCTTTTCATTCAAATTTGCGCGCTTAATCGTCGATGCCAGTCTGCTCCAGCTAACTTACAAAAACATGACAACAGAACCTACAACTAACCCTAATTTGGTTCATACTTTTAAATTACATGCACTATCATATAAAAAACATCAAATTGATAAGGTTTGACATTTAAACACTTACCGCTGTCTGAATCCACCGAATGAGACCACGAAGATCAGAGAGCTCTGATGACGCTCTGATGACGCTGCCGCAGTTGCCACTCAAAAAAGACGGCATTCACAGTAGTTTCTTGTAAAAGCCCCGCACCTGCATTATTTTCACAGTAAAAGTCTAAATATGGTATTATATTGTGAATTATCACAGTTAAAGCCTGTGAAGTGGTAATAATGTAATTAACTGTGAAATATTACAGTTATATATTGTGAAATCCTGGAAAATTTTTACAGTGTACCGTACTGTCTTTTGGGCATTATATATCTTTACAGGTTTATAAAGCTTTACAGTTAACAGTATTAATAAAGCACTTGCATTGCTAAGGTTTTTGCATATTCTTGTGGAATTTGTTACTGTTTTTTACAAGTTAAAGTTTGTCTATTAAATGTTTAATATGCTGAAAGTATTTCTTTATTTGTGTATTCTTTCTGTTAGATTTTTGGCTAATGGTCAAATGTTTGCAGAGTAAATTCACAAATTTAAAGGGACAGATCACCCAAAAATTTTCATGATTGATTCACCTTCAAGTTGTTCTGACCAAACCTGTATGAGTATCTTTCTTCTGCTGAAAACAAAAGTGCATTTTGAAGAATATATATATTTATATGCACACCGGAGCACACATGTATATATATAATTTTTTTTTTTTTTCATTGGCGTCAACTGTTTGGATACCAATATTCTTCAAAATATCTTTCACTTTAATACATATCACTGTTGCTCATATTTTGCTACAGACATAATTTTTTATTTTTTTTACTCATATTGTGCAGATTGTTGGGCAGAGATGAGTTAATAATTTTCCGAGCATCTGGACTTGAGAACACTACATAGATAGTTGTTGTTGTTTTTTTGTTGTTGTTTTTACACAGATCCATAGAGCAGCATCCATAGAGCATCATTGACACTTGAAAGCATTCTCTTTTGACTTTGTTAAGTCAGCAACCACTTACAACCCCCTAGCAACGTGCTAAAAACAAACCACTACCAAACATAGCAAAGCCCTAGCAATTGGCAACAACACAAACAAATCATATTTTCGTTAGAATATAAAAAATCTAATTCTAAAATAGACCACTTTTTAAATTGTCAATGTTTAATAACCCACCTGAATAAATGATGCATGTTATGTATTTTAAAATGTCTAATTTATAGAATGGTTAAAAGATTCAGCTACCTTGCTTGCTTGTGTATCCATTGTGGACTGTGTGTTTTTGGATCCATTGTGGACTGAGAGTTTGACTCCTAACCATAGGGTTGTGGGTTCGAATCTCGGGATGGCAATACCACGACTTAGGTGCCCTTGAACAAGGAATCGAACCCCCAACTGCTCCCCAGGTGCTGCAGCATAAATGGCTGCCCACTGCTCCTGGTGTGTGTTCACAGTGTGTGTGTGTGTGTGTGTGTTCACTGCTCTGTGTGTGTGCACTTTGGATGGGTTACATGCAGAGCACAAATTCTGAATACTTGGCTGAATGTCACTTTCACTCACTTTATTTAGGTCCAGTTATGAACACATTTTCATCATATAGCGAGGTTTTATATTACTAACAAACCTTTAGCTCATTAATGTTAGGAACTCTGTGCAAAAGGTGAAGCATTATGATGACGGTGAGAGATGTGTCTAATGTCACCCTGTTAGTGTTTAATGCAAATACTGATGATTCATGATTAATCTGGATAAAATTAAATATAAAATGTTTTGAACGATTGAACTTTTAGAGCACATTTTAAAATTAAAGAACATGTAGGAATGTATTTCTTACACCACTTTTACATACATTTTATGCAATATTTTAATGTTGTAATTATTATCATTTACTTTAAATTTTTATAATTAAATTTTACTTTAATGCATTTTGCAAACATTTTTATCCAAAGCAACTTGCAAAGAGGAACAAAAGCAATTGGTTATGGAGCCAGCATTTGTAATATACGATTTAGTGTACAAATGTAATATACAACTATATTAGGAAGCATTCTATAGAAAATGAGAAATGTAGAAAAAGAAAGTTTTTAATTAGTCTGGGGGAAATTATTTTTGTCAAAGTCAAAGTCAAAAATATTCTACCATAACGAAAAACAACTATTGTATACAAACTGCTATAATATTCATTTGTTTTTGAATACTCAGTGTTAAATTAGAAGTAGGAATTAATTTAGTAGGAATTTTGGCGCCTAGAAACCTGAATGTCAGTGCATTATGGGAATTTAAGTTTTTCATTAACTTAATGGATTTAAAGCATAATTCTTGACGATACTACCCTAAGTCATTTATCATGTTCTGTTATTCATTACTATTTCCTTTAGATAATTATATTATTTTTAAAGAAATGAAAACCCAGTAGTTGTGTAGCTATTATGGCGGATGCCGCTTGTGCACACAGTCCATGAACAGCAACAATCTGTGATGCTTGAATCTTTCCCTCCCCTTTCCTTCGATCCGAGTGGCTCTGCTGTAGTGTAAACTAGGTGTGCAGCACTGAAAGCTCTTTCACAGTTAAAACTACACCTTGCCGCTATCAAATCTGAACTTAATATACTGTATTATTGACACACTGTTTTCCTAAATAATGTTGTTTAGTTGCTTTGACGCAATGTATTTTGTTTAAAGCGCTATATAAATAAAGGTGACTTGACTTGACTTGACTTATATACCCTAAAATATAAGTAATGGGACAATTTAAGTTTAAGACAAATAATATTTGTCCATATATGTGCACTTAAAACAAAAATTAAACATAAAAACAAAATATATGATAATCATCTTCAACAGTAATTTTAGATTATTTTTAATTTAGTTTTTATGTGTACTTTGTTATACAGTAAGATAATTTCACCAAACACTATGAACTAGTTTATACAGATATATGGCTAGAATATCATTCCATTCCTCCTATTAAACATGATTTGTGACTCGTGATTTGTCTGGTGTTGTTTGATTGTCTTTTTCATATGTTTTGTTTCATGTCTCTATGCATTAATTCAAGATTAATTAAAGTGAATATTGTTTTCAATAACAAGCACTTAAAAATATCCTAAAGATAAACAAAAATTTAGTATTCCTTTTGCAAACAAATGACAAATTTCATTTAAATATTAACATGAAGACTATTGATTATAACTTCACATATTTGTTGTATTGATAATTTCTTTATTAAATCAAAATTAAATAGATTTTTATGTTATGCGCCCTCGATCCGCATGTTTCTTCCGAGCCCGCACTGGGGCAAGCTCCGCAGCAGGGTTTAGGGTGCCATTTGGGACAGGGCCTAAGTAAGAAATCTTTCATGTAATTCCCAGTCCATGCTATGCTTTTCCTGCAGTATTGCATATGGACGTTCAAGTCGGATAGAAGAGGGACAGGTGGACAAGATTGGAGGGAGAAATGCAAACGGATCCGTGGCAGAAGATGCAGAGAGAGGAGGGAAAATTGTATTTAAAATTACAGTAAGAGTTAAACTATTCCTGTTAAAACTATTCCTAAAGGAATATTTCACCCAGAAATGACAGTTTGTTAGAAAATCTACTTGTCCTCAAGCCACTGAAGATGCAGATTAGTTTGTTTCTTTATCAGAACAGATACTGAGAAATCTAGCAATGCATCACTCAAACACCAATGGATCTTCTGCAGTGAATGGGTGCTAAAAATGGACTACTATATAATTCAGTGGCTACTGTCAATTTTTTGTTCAAAATATCTTCTTTTTTGTTCAACAGAAGAAAGATACTCATACAGGTTTGAAACTATTTGTATTTTTTGGTAAATGATCCCTTTAAGCTCCAAAGTCGATTGATTAATCCACAAGAAGATATTAAATGAGAAAAAGCTAGTAATTAATCTAAACTATGTCTTGATAACTGTTTTTTTTTTTATTATTTTTATTTTTTTATTTTTTTTTGCAGTGGTTCCCAACCCTCTTTTTCCAGGGGACCCCTATTTTATTTTATTTTATTTTATTTTATTTTAGCATAATTTTTTTAATGACCTCTATTAAATAATAATCAAATAAAGTTAAGTTTTAATGAATGCAACCACAGCAGAAACATTAAAATACTGACATTAACAATTTATTTTATTTTAAATGAACAGAAAACGTGTGCTGGGTGATTACAACATGTATTACATTTGAAAACAGTTTTTACCAAAAAAAAAAAAAAAGTTGCCCTTTTTCACATTTTCACATTCTAAAGGTTGAAGCTTGGAATAGTTGTGTAAAATAACTTTCCCTGTAACTTGTAAGAATAATGCCCATGTTGTTGTGA
This sequence comes from Carassius auratus, assembly GCF_003368295.1. Classification (NCBI taxonomy): domain Eukaryota; kingdom Metazoa; phylum Chordata; class Actinopteri; order Cypriniformes; family Cyprinidae; genus Carassius; species Carassius auratus. The sequence goes on along the minus strand of NC_039269.1, from coordinate 3,464,516 downwards.
TTTACTGATGTACAATTCATCACAGGTGTTTCATCAAAACATATTAGCCACAGTTTACAATCATTACTCAGGTATAATGATGTCATTCCTATGCATATTTCATTATTTAAACAGGAGCTCAAAAGCCATCCTGATTGTATGTATAATATTTACATTCCAGTAGTCATTTTGCATTGGTTTGAATAGTATGGAAGACAGTCTGAATGAAAATGTAAAAATCCAAATAATGTCTGACAGCAGGTGCCACTTATGGCTTCCACCCCCCACTTTGAGAAGCACTGGTTTATTGCATCTGAAATATTTACTATTATTTCACAGATCCCATATGGTTAAAAGTATGATAAGAAATAGCTTCAAAAATCACAGAATCTCTGCCCCATTACATTTCCTCCATTACACATAACCTGTCATTGAATTGTTAAATCACTGAATCAACGGTACAATATCTTCAAATGAAGTGTTGCATCTATGTTTGGCTGTGTGCCTCTGTGTTTTTGTCTAGTACTCCACAGAGGGACATAAAGTTTATTTCTATCTGGAGGATGCTGATGCTGCCAATGCTCTGTGCAAACTCACACGCAGAGTCACAGACAGTGAAGGGAACAGAGTATGGTGCCGTTTCATCTGTTGTAAAAAATCTCATTCTCATTACTGTTTTCTGTCATGTAAAGTTTTGTTCCAACCCTGTTCCAACGCACAAACCATGTCGTTTTCGAATAAGCCTGAAGGAGTTGATAATTAGGTGTGTTTAATTAGGGATGAATCGAAACTCTACAAGGCATTTTGACATCCCTGGTTTAAAGGTTTGACTTACAGCTGCTTCTCGTTGCAGTAACACTTGTGGTCTACAGGTGGCAGCTGTTGAATTGAACTGCATCTTTATTTTATTGTGAACCATTGCTTGTCCAAACACTTTGATGGTTCCCAGAGATCTCTCGACCTGAACAGCATCTGCACTGATCCAGGTCAAACTATAATGTCTGAATAACCAAATCAAAACCCTGACAGAGTACCATAGATTTCCCAAATCAAGATTACCACAGTTACCCATTTGTCAGAATTTTTGTTGAGTTATTTTTATTTTATATAAAGGAGGATATCCTGTGGATAAGACTTAAGAGTTTATTCAGAAATGTAAGTCATAGTGAAATGATAGATTGTGTGAAAAGGCTTATTTATAAACTTATTTGTTTATGTAAATTTATTTGACTTTAAATTGAGTATTTGATCATACCTTTTCACTCCTTTGCAGACTATAAGTGAATTGACACACTTTTGAAGGAATTTGACTGCTTTTATATTTTGATAAGTACATCAAAACTTATGCATGCATATATAATTTGAAAAATCTCCATTCTTATTTTGTGGAACAACCTGTACGTGATGGAATGTTTTTATTGATATTTTTGAACTTTGCATCATCAATTTGGAAATATTAGGCCTTTCTTTAAGTTACAGGACTACATTATCTGTGCATTCAGGCATTCAACTGAATAATGTTTATGACAGTAGCTTTAAGTTCCATGATGGTTTACGATGGTCATTTAAGAAGTGTGTTAAAGGAAGGGTATTCAATGCTTCATGACCTGTTTCCTCCGTCTGGCAGCACTGAAGAATAAATATAGTAACTTCATCTAATCCAGCAATGTTCAGCCACAATGTCTGGACAAAAATAGCAAATCAAAACATCCTGCTAGTAGAAACATTAAACTATACAGTTTTATTTCTAGGGTAAACAGCTGTGGGTAGGCCACACTCAGACACTGATTCCAGGAAACACTTTTGTTATTAATCTTATTAAAACATTCATGAAAGAATATAGTTGTTGATAGTGTCACATATGGTTCTATAATCAAAAATTAAGATTAAAGCAAAGGTTAACTGTTAACACAGATAAACTTGCTTTCAGTCAGAAGATAGATTCAGTGTCCTATATTTCTGAAGTCTTCTGAAACCATACAATAACTTAGTATAAGGCAGGGACTTTTTATAGACAAATTGTTTGATTGTTTTTATTTTAATGTAACAATGTAAACTTAACATAATTTACTTCTTCTTTGTTAAAAAAAACCTGAGTTTGAAGTAACAGGTGTCTCTGTATCTTTCTTTGATCCGTCTTCATTGTTGTGTTGGAATCTGAGTGAATGACATTGCAAAACTTGTGAACACAGCCCCAAACCTAATCCTGTCTCATAATGAGGTGAGAGACACTCAAGTCACTGCTGTTATCGACTGTTATAGTTATCGTCGCACAGTATTAGCCCATTTAATTCTTCAGTTTCTATTTACTCAACTGGAAGCTCCACAGAATTTAGTTTCAGTATCTGTTGTGTTGCCATATTGTCTTCTCATTCTCTGTCTGCAGCTGAACCCTCTGTGTGATGACTTCAAAGATCAAACCACAGACATCAGGTCAGTGACACTGCAAGGTTAAAGGTCGAGGTTGGTATAATTAATTAGAAGATTTTTTTATAATGACTATTTTTACAATTAATATAGGCCTATATATTTTTTTTCTTTTATATATATATATATATATATATATATATATATATATATATATATATATATATATAATATGTGGTTACTTTTTTTTTTGCTTATGCTAAGCTCTAAAATATTGTATTACTGTAGGAATTGATAGTAAAAACATTTTTTAAATCCTTATAATTGGGGATTTTGAATATTGTGGTGGATAATGGAGGGCCTTGAAGTCAGAAAGGTTAAGAACCACTGGCCTAAAAGAAGATGGACTATTTTCAATTTATAAGTAGAATCCATGATGTTCCACCCTGACACAGTTACAGTTATTTCCGTAGACTCTTATAGTCCATCTTTTCTGATGTATAGCCTTATAGTTCCGTTCTGTACCACACAGTCTTATAGTACTTAATATACATGGGATATCATCAGAAATAATCATCAAAACCTGGCATTGCAGATGTTAACACATGAACACATTCATAATTCATTGCTTGTGGTTTCTTTCATCCGCTTCAGAGTATCCATCATTATTTAGTTACCGTGATTCAGAGCAAATTATGAGTTCTCCGAATAAATTGTGGTGTTTCTGTCTTTTATGTTGTAAGTGTATTCACATGTGCAAGTGTGTGATGGAATGACATGTCAAGAATTTATTTTCATTTTGGTTGGATTTTCTTTCTTCCTTCTCTCCGAATCACAGTGGCAGCTGCATCCTGTGTTGATTCTGGGGCTTTCCAGACCCTTCATATTCTTTCTTTCCTCCATAAAGCAGCATTGGCTATGCATGAAGTCGATCCCTTCCTTCATAACAGGGAACTGAATAGATAATAATAATATATATATATATATAGGTTGTTTTTCAAGACAGTTTAAGATTAAATCAAAACATCACTTTTCAAGACATCTGCAGGAAATAGTATAGCAGCATTTCAAGGCAAATCAGTCGACATTTATTTGCTGTAGAATGTAGTAAATGTAAATGTAGTAAATGTAGTAATTCCCTGTGGTCCTGCTCCAATCATAATGCTGTTTTTGGCCAGCATGGAGGGCTGGATAGCCAATGACAGGTAAGATCCCACTCACAGTCTGCAGAAAGCCTACTACAAAGAGCCTGCAATGAAGAAGGAAGTTGATGGAAGGAAGATGAATGTTACAAAACTCCATGTTATTGTATTAAAATGGCTTGGGAACAAATTTTCATACTAGAGATTGTGAGTTTTGAAATGCTCCTGAAAACAGCAATCAATGTATTATTAGTTAATCCTAATACAAAAGGTGACTCTGTTTTGGAGCTGCTGAGATCGGTTTCATTGTAGTAGTGTTTCTCTCATAACAAACTTTATTTTAATGGCTATTTTAAAATGGGTTTCTGCTGAGGGCCAGATTATCAAACTGAACATCTGAGGTGGGACAAGGGGATGGGAGGCCTATAAAATGAGAAATTAAACTGAATTGCATATTCAGCAGTAAAATGAACTGATATTAAACAACAGTAAACTCTATAAAAGCTATGACCTCATTTTATAGGGTTAAAAGTATTCTGACCGTGTGGCTAAAGGTAAAAGCATTCATGGCTCCTTCTCATTAACACAGTTAAATATAACAATGATTAAGGTTAAGGTTTCTATAAAACTGCTTGTAAATATGTATATATAACTACCTAATATACAAGTATATATATATATATACAACGGTTCTGTATATACCTCAGTTTTAATGTCACAGTTCGGTACAATTTCGGTACAGCACTGAAAAAATTATTATTTTATTTTTTTCATTAAACAGTGGTTAACTGAACAAATTGCTCTTACTTTCAATAAAGGCAGTTATTTTTAAATGGATGTTTTTTATATGAAACTTCTCACAGACCGATGGAGTGCAACACCCGCTGAGTGGCATCAAACGGCTTGAAAGATCAAAGACCATTTTTAAAATAACTCCAACTGAATTTGTCTGAAAGAAGAAAGTCATAAGCGCTGTGTGTTCAAGTGTTTGTTTTCCTCTCATCAGCTGATGACCATTTGAGAGACCATGTCAAGGCTTTCTCCAGAGTTCATCACTGTTCAAGCTCAGAATTCTGGGTAGAAAAATCCAGCAGCAAATCTCAAGTATGACTAAATAAAACACTTTGGGCTGTTTCTGCTTTTCTGTTGCTTTTGCTGTAATTGTATTACTTAATATTTTAATACTTTCCCCATGGATACAGAATTTCCCAGAGTTCTTGTATGTGCATGTCTCTCCTTTCAGCAGACAAATAAAACAGTCAACCTTTGTCACTTGGTTCAAAATAACCTCTAAAGTTGACTGCTGCATGTTTATCAGTATTTGTTGCATCCTGCAGTCTGTGAGTCGTGAATGACGAGCTTTTTGTGAGGAACACCACCAGCAAGGAGATACGTTGTGCATTTGCAGCACAAAGAGCATTTGCAGCACAAAAATGCATATGTATGTAGGCTACATAGTTTTATTTAACTTTACATTGTTTAGCAGGCATTTAATTATGATGTTCTAAACTGAAATGAAACATAAACTTGTTTTATAGTATTTTATTTGAGGGTTGTTGTTTTTTTGTTTTTGTTTTTCTTAAAAGGGTTTTACCTCAGGTTTATGTTTGAATAAATAACTTTTTTTATTATGGTTTTTAAAGTATTTGTTGAGCTTTGTTGATGTTGTTAAATGTGATGTTGTCACAGCAATAAAGTTTGTTTATTCAGGCTTTTCTCAGAAAGGTAAACTTGTGGACACATGATTAAAATAGTTTCTTTATAAGACTATTAATAATACAGAATGAGTGTATTTTTAATACACTGAATTTATTATATACCACACCAGTGATGGTATTACATGGTAGTTCTATTGTATCGAAACGATAGGCTACTTAATTAACTCTTTACAATAGAACACAATAAAAATAATAAAAATCTAAGATTGGGTACAGCAAGTTCGAGTCATATGTGACCCTGGACCACAAAACCAGTCTTAAGTCGCTGGGGTATATTTTTAGTAATAGCCAAAAATACATTGTATGGGTCAAAATTATAGAGTTTTCTTCTATGCTTAAAATCATTAGGATATTAAGTAAAGATCATATTCCATGAAGATATGTGTTAAATTTCCTACCGTTTATATATCAAAAATGTATTAGCATTAGTAATATGCATTGCTAAGAACTTCGTCTGGACAATCTCAAAGGCGATTATCTCAAAATGTAGATTTTTATTTTTTTACACCCTCATTCTCAAATAGTTTCTTGACCAAATATTGCCCTATCCTTACAAAACATACATCAATGAAAATAAAATTGAAAATAAAATGCTTTTATTCAGCTTTTAGATGATGTATAAATGTCAATTTAAAAAGAAAATGACCCTTATGAATGGTTTTGTGGTCCAGTGTCGCATATGTCTAAATCTGGTTGAAGAATTCAAGTTGACCGTCCTAACATGGCGATTTGACGCTTCCAGTTTCCGGCATCTTCAGCTACGGTGACGTCATGACGCACACTCGTTCAGTAAGAGTATGAAAACAATAAACAACCCGTTGGCCAGAGGAACCATAGAGGACCTGTCGCATATTTCAGTGACATCTATTATTAAAAGTAGAACCGGAGTGACCCGGTTCAACATAGATATCATTTTTAAACGCTGCCTTAGACAACCTGACGTCTAAAAAACGAAGAACCAGGGGATTTTAGTGTCAAAGGACAGGAAGTTAGACGGTTTTGACCCTTCTTGTCCATCGTAGTACGCTTGAATTATTGTATTCTCATTTTCACAGACTACCGAGGGGGGTTAAATCTGTTATGCAGGACTGGTGTCTTGTTCCGCCGCCTCTCTGCTCCCTCTCCCCGTCTGCTCTGGCCCTATGTCTCGCTGGCTCTTCCCCTGGTCGGGCTCGATAAAGAAACGGGCCTGTCGGTACCTCCTGCAACACTATCTGGGCCACTTCTTGGAGGAAAGACTCAGTTTGGACCAGCTGAGCTTGGACCTGTACAATGGCAGTGGGGTCATTAGAGAAATTAACCTGGATGTTTGGGTAAGTGTGGGTTAAGACATGCCCAGGCCAGATACCTTGTCCGAGTGGCCCTTATTTCCAGTATTTCGTAATATCTAGTCTTGAGTATGAGATCAACACATCCTGTTAGTTGAAGGAACACCGTAAAGTCTATGAGGAACACTCATGTTTCCAAGAGTTTGATGACTTGAGCAGAAAAGGTTGCATCTTAGATCCTCTTCCTGGTCTTAAGTCACAGTGATCAAAGCTTACCAACTTTTGCTTTCACATTTGAGTCTAATTTATTATGTTTTTTACATTTTTTGTGGTGCTGTCATTTAGTTTTTCAAAGTTGGGCCTGAGAGGGAGTGCTAAGAAGTCTGTAAAAAACAGTATATAATAATAATTATATCTAACTCAATTAATAAAAAAAAATATTTTTTTAAAGAAATCAAACGTATCAAAAGTAATTTAAAACAGTAATGTAAACACTTTTTACTGTATATATTGGGCCTAAATAAATACAATCAGTGGCAGCTTCAGGATTTTTTTGTTGGGGGTGCTAAAGAAGGGTTTAACAGCTATCTAAATAGCATGCAAATTCAGACACCTTTTGTGTGTATATATATATATATATATATATATATATATATATATATATATATATATATATATATTTATATTTATATAAATATATATAGTTATATTTATATATATAGTTATATTTATATATATTTATATTTATATTAAAATATATATATATATATATATATATATATATATACACATACATTTATAATACATACACACACACACACACAGCAGTTTCGAAAAAGGCAATAATATCTGTGGTATTAAACTTCTCATATGCCAGTTATTTGTAATATAACTTCTAACGCTAAATGCCAGATATGACACTTACAAATGAATACAATTCATGAACGCAAATAGAAAAGCGAGAAAGTAAGTTTTTTTTTATTTATTTTTTTATTTATTTATTTTTTACATTTTTTCTGAACATCAATTGTCATTCACTCTCAATGCCAACTGGCAGGAAAACATGGTAAATTCTAACCAGTTTTTACAATAGATAAAGTGCCGACATCATTTCAACTCTATTAAACTATAGAACTATTTCCACACAGTGGCATAGCAGATGGGCACGCAGTGGGGCCCCGCAATAACCTCCGGGTGCTGAGATGCGTCTTATCATGTGTCGATGATAGACAGATATATTTTGTTAAAAGCATCAGAAATGTGCAATATTAAGAGGACTTAGCATTTCCAATGAATGTAGATCTGTTACGTTCTTCTTGTTGTTATGCATATTATTATTATTATTATTAAGTTATTATAAATTATTGCACCACAATAATTTCGTAGCACATCACCGCATGACGCGCTGTAAGGATAAAGTTTGGGCTAATAGCTTACTCCTCACTGAAAATGTTTTAAAAGGTTTTTTTTGTTTTTTTTTTACACGTCAATTAGTTTTTACAATGAATTATAGGCCTATAATAAAAATATATATATTAACACTGCAGTCATTGAAAATTAAAAGCAGCTTTATTTCGTGCATCAATTTTCAAAAGCAACCTGTTTCACACAAAATTCCTTTCTTCTCATGCTTTTCACTATACGGGCCACAAGATAAATATTAAGGGAATAATTTAAGATGGTTAAATACCGTTATCAGCTTATATTCGTTTCTCATTGTCTCAGAGAATATGCGCCGTTAATGAAGCATTAGAAAGCTCCTTAATTATCCCGCATTGCTGGCTTGTGTTGCCTGACCCCTCCCCCATAATATCAGTTGTTTATACGCCACATATTGGGCACTTTTTTCTTTTTTTTTTTGGTTTCTAATGTTTATTTTTCAGTGTTAATGAAAGTGCCACCAAAAAACAGGAACATCATTAGGAAATCCTTGGGGAAGCATGGGTTTTGATGGGGCTATTGCCCCGTCAAGCCCCATCAGAAACTTGCTCCCCCACTATGAGAATGATTCTATTCTGTTGCTATTCTGATCATCCTTCCCCTCTTTCACAGTTATTTTGACATCTTCTGTTCTTGTATGTGATCACTTGTTCTTCAGCTACTCTGAATCCTCTTTTCAGGCAGTGAACGAGTTGTTGGAGTCATTGGGAGCGCCGCTGGAGATTGTTGAAGGTTTTGTGAACAGCATCACAGTGACTATTCCCTGGGCAGCCCTCGTAACAGAACACTGCACCCTTGAAATCACCGGATTGCAGATAACATGCAGACCCAAATACAGAACCAGTGAGTTCTGCGGACTGTTCTTTGTGTGCTCTTTTGGTTTGATGCTTATAAACATAGTTTATACGAGACTGACTTATTGCTCAATTGTGTTTTCTCTTATCTCTGTTAGATGGAAATTGGGATTCCCAAGGGTGGTCTACATGCATGACGTCCAGCATGCAGCTGGCCCAGGAGTGCCTGAAGGACCCACCCGAGGCGTCAGAAGAGCCGCCTGCTCCACTGGAGGGGCTGGAAATGTTTGCACAGACCATCGAGACGGGTGTGTGGCATTTCTTGTGTCTAGGAGTGTGGTTCTGTACATTTGCTTTGTTGAGTCATTAAGTAAAACCGTTAGATGACTGGCTGAGTGTGTATTATCACAAACTTATCAACATTGCAAAACTTTAACTTGGTGTATTTTAAATTTTTTGGCATGTTTGTTTGTTTGCAGTCCTACGTCGAATAAAAGTCACCTTTTTGGACACCATCGTGCGAGTAGAACATCATCCCCTGGACGCTGAGACTGGGGTTGCCTTAGAGATGCGCATTAAACGGTGAGGCCATGAATTACATCTTTGCACATTTATGGATGTATTAGGTAGTTTTTTTTCTCTTTATTTATAAAGTAGGTTGGTTTGGTGTGCCAGATATGGTATTTTGGGTAGATGTCCCGTTAAGGAATGCCATGAATCTTGAAAACTTTCAATCTGATTATTACTCAAAAATGCAGTAATGTTCAAAGGTTTGGGGTCAGATTTTTTTTCTGTTTTTGAAAGCTCTCCAAGGCTGTATTTATACATCCAAAATTGTAGAAACATTTATATTGTTAAATATTTTATCCTTCCAAAACAATCCACGAGTGCTTAAATTTCCTAGAGTGCATTCCATTGTTTGTGACTGATCTGTGTTCTGCCCCTGGTGGTAACATGTGATACTGCAGGGTGGACTATTGCGATGAGGCTGTGAGAGACTCAAGCCAGACAGTGCCTGTAGACATCCACCAGCCACCAGCCTTCCTGCACAAAATCCTACAGCTCAACTCCGTACAGCTCCTCTATGAGACTCTCGGAGGTTCACAGGTCAGGGAAATTATACAAACTGTTAGTTAGTGGCTCTGCACTTTCAGTTTTTTTCCCTTTTTATGCATTTCACGTACATGCCAGCTTTTGAATTAATAATTACCATAATTAGTGTACTGTAAATATTGTTGCCTCTCATGATAAATTGCTTGTGATGTTCCTTATTTGTAAGTTGCTTTGGTTAAGAGCATCTGCCAGATGAATAAATATAATGGGCCCTATTTTAACGATCTGAAACGCAAGTGTCAAAGCGCGAAGCGCAAGTAACTTTGTGGGCGGGTCTCGGTGCTGTTGCTATTTTCCCGGCGGGATAAATGGCTCTTGCGCCCGGCGCAAATCTAAAATGGGTTGGTCTGAAGTAGCTTCATTATTCATAGGTGTGGTTTGGGCGTAACGTGAAATAAACCAATCAGAACTTCATCCAACATTCCCTTTAAAAGCAGTTGCGCAAGTTCCATTATGGATTGCTATTATTATGGCGTATTTACCAGGCGCACGCCAGGAGCGGTTCACAGCCGAGGAGACTGATGTTCTTGTAAGAGCAGTGAAAGACAGAGAAGTTGTGTTGTATGGGGATGGGAGAAACCCACCCAAAATAGCGTCGGTTAAACAGGCGTGGGAGGAAATAGCCACAATTTGTCAGATGTCTTTATATACACATATATCTTGCCACTATTTGGCCAACAGGTCTGATCCTTAATTACTACAATTAGCCTGAATAATTTGTAAGCTAGATTTATGCCTATTTTTTCACATCTTCGTGGCACACCACAATGATTTCCGTCATCTCACTTGTTAATATTTTTTAGTGTAACAATTTATGATTTGCAAAAATAACCGTTGCATCTGTGTAGATTACATGAGAAAAGTGTATGCGCATTGTGCACGCTATACATTATGGTCAAGCATGCGCCCTTAAAATAGCATAATGAACAACGCGCAACGCGCCACTGACTTTAGACTAGGTTTTTTCTGGTCAGTGGCGCAATTGTTTAATGGAACAGCAAAATAGCACCAGGGATTGTTTGCGCCGGAACACGCCTCCTTTTTTGCGCTGAACCGCCCAGGGAGCGTAAGTTCATTCACTAGTTTAGCGACGTACTTCTGTGGAGGGAAAAGCGCGCTTTGCGCGGGTGCAAAATAGGAATGACACATGCGTCGGTGTACAAAGTCAATTGCGCTGGGTGCAAGATAGGGCCCAATGTCTTTAATGGGTTGTGTCTTTTCAACTCTTCCATTTAGGGGCTGGTTTATTCTGATGACATGGCAAACAGCAAGGAGATGGGTAAGACAGATGAAAATGATGATGATGCATCGGAAGCCCCTCAATCATTGCATCCCACCCCAAAGCCCCCAGAGCCTCTGCTGATTGGACAATGCTCCGGATTCATAGAGACAACTGTCAAAATCAAACAGAATGAAATGCTGCCTGGGCCCAAGGTTTGTCTGCATGATAAACAAAACAAAAAAAAAAGACTGAATGGGAAGATTTTATGGATGTTCATGATTCTTCCGAATCAGTGAGATCAAAGAGTAAATTATTCAGCTTCATCATGAATAAAGGAGTTTGATCAGTCCAAAACAGGACATTTATGTTCCTTTCATTGTTAACTGAGTGGAATTTCCTCTTTTTCATCTTAGTTGGAGTTGGATGGTAAAGTAGGGTGTCTCCACCTGCTGCTGTGCCCCAGTCAGATCACACACCTGACGGACCTCCTGTCCTCACTCTGCATCGAGACATCAGGTAACATGAGTACTCTATTGTAATAAACAAATCTCCATATTCATCGGGACGAAGGAGGCGGGAACCGGCGCACAATCAAAAACACTTTAATAATCAGAAATAAACACAAAACAGCGCGTCAGCCCCTCACGGCGACTGACGCGCATAAATTAAAAGCAAACACATAAACTAATGTCCCAGGCCTGGTCCTCTCTCGTCCTTCACGGTCGTCGCTCCAGTTTTATATCCTTCCATCTCCTACGTGGGACTCAAAACCGGCGGTGGGGCGCAGGTGTAGCTCATCTCCAATCACTACACCTGGCCTCACTCCTCGTTCCCACGCCTCTCGGCCCCGCCCCACTCGCCACATACCCCCATCGCCCCTCGCAGGCCGGGGGGTACCCTCGAGACTGCGCTCTACTCCCCCCCCCCCCCTCCCTCCGGGGGGGACCGCTCACGGGGACCTGCAGGAACCTGGGGGTAGGACAGACGAGGCGAGAGAAAAGGAGATGGAAGGAGGAGCGACAAGGACGAGAGAGGGGAGAGAGAAAAAAATAAATAAAAATCCGGTTCCCAGACGCACTGCTGCTCGGCCCTCCAACAGCTGGGTGATCTCCTCCGCGGTGCCTGGCGGTGGCACTGGACGGCCCTCGGCGGACGGCGCGACACTCCTCCGCCGCCCAATGGACGGCGACGGCTCCTCCGGTTTTGGGCAGCCGGCAGGAGTCCCCCGTTCCCTGCCCCTCCGGATTCCTTCGCGGAGGCGGCAGGCTCCGGCCCCCTGGCGAACGGCGCCGACTCCTCCGCTCCCTCACGGACGGCAGCCGCCCCTCCATATCGTGGGCGGCCAGCAGCGAGCTCGCCCGTCCCCGGCAACTCGCTCCAGCCCACCGCCTCGAGCGTCCCTGGCGGCACATACCTCGCCAGCTCGAGGGCACCGCGGATTCACCACAGTGGCGAGGGATCTTCAGCAGCGCGTCCCTCCTTCTCCCGGGCTTCGGCACCACTGTAACAAACAAATCTCCATATTCATCGTGAAGAAGGAGGCGGGAACCGGCGCACAATCAAAAAGCATTTTAATAATTCATAAATAAATACAAAACGGCGCACCAGCCCCTCACGGACGACTGGTGCGCACAAATAAAAGCCAAAACATAAAATAATATCCCAGGCCTGGTCCTCTCTCGTCCTTCACGGTCGTCGCTCCAGTTTTATATCCTTCCATCTCCTACGTGGGACTCAAAACCGGCGGTGGGGCGCAGGTGTAGCTCATCTCCAATCACTACACCTGGCCTCACTCCTCGTTCCCACGCCTCTCGGCCCCGCCCCACTCGCCACATCTATTTTCTGTTTGCTTATTGCTTTTAATATGATTTATGTCTCTCACTTTCTTCCTTTTCAAACAAGATAAATCATAATATGGTTGTTTGCATCAGCCTTAATTTAAAGCCTTTATCAGAATCAGAATGTTCTCTGTTTGCCAAGTTTGCACAAACTCACAAGGAATTTGATATATGCAACTGTTTTTCTAACTTAATTCTACTTTTTTTTTTTTTTACATTATGATTTATTTAGTATACTGTAGAAAATGTTTTGCATGATACAAATTATAATATTTAAATAATTAATTCTATAATTATTAAAATTATAAAACAGATTCTACTGTCTAACCCTAAGGTTGCGTATGCACCATAAGGATATTGATTTATAAAAAACAGCTGGATGGTGGTGGGTGTACTAGCTGTTCGAATTGGAGATCGCCTGTTAAAAAAACCAATCCTTTTTTTTTTTGTGTCTGGATGTTTTTGCCTGATTGACAGTGTCCCATGGAATGACTGTGCCTTTTCTTTCTCTGATTGTCAGAGGGCAGTGGTGGTGTGTCCGGTGGGGGTCTTTCTAGGCCTCTGGATTCTGATGATCTGCGATTGATCGAAGAGGATCTCGGTAAGCAGCTGAACTCAGAAATGTATGACAGAGATCTGGAGCTGGACACAGAGCCCTACGTCATCAGCATGGAGAACGGAGGTGAGATGAGATTAGTCAATGTTTCACTGAGATTATTATAGAACATTGATTATAATTATGGGTTCAGACTGGCATACTACTGTACTGCTATTTTTGCAGCAAGTACATGCAGTTTTATCATGCATGTGTATGACTTGCAACATTTGCTAAATTGTGTAGTGTATTACCAGAGTATGGAATAATGTATTCCACAATGCAATATACTCCACCTAACCTTCAGTTTCATTTGTAACAGTATCAATATGCCAGGAAGCAATGAGAGTTAGGATATTTCATTTCTCTTTATAGATACTTTTCTGATAAAAATATAAAATATTTCTCAGATGAAAACTGGATTGCCCTTGGTGAAAAAAAAACACACTATTTCACATACTGTTTTTTTTTTATAAATAGTAGGCCTTGTACAGCCGTTTTCTCCATTGTCCTCACTTATAAAGACATGTGTATAATGATCCTACATGTGAATGTACAGCCGTTTCCAAAATGTTGTTATGAACGATTTAAAAAAGGTTAATATGCACAAAAAAGTTCCTAAATACATCCCTCTTTATAAATCTCAGATCATCTTAAATTTAACGCAGTGTGTACAAGCAAATCAACTCGCCCTACAGAGCGGCCACAAACATCTTTTTATGTTTCGGTAGAAGTACCACACTCACTCATTAGCAATGTGCAAGGAAATCCAAGAAAACACTCAACTAATTCATGGGATCACCTATTTATTAATGTGATTACTAATTAGCATTTTCATAGACAATGTTTAAGTTACTGAATAAGTGTTATATGAGTCCCAAAAAAAGTTGTACATTGGGTTTATACATAAGAACATTTTCACGTCAGTTTCTGCCTTAATTAAGGCCAATTAGTTCCTCACTTTTGACATTAGATCAAATCCATGAAATGCAGGTTTAAATCCAATCTAACGTACATTTTATAAATGAGGCCTCAGGCTCTTGATGCTGGTCAGTTTTTATCTTCTGAAACTCTCTGTAGTTTAGTATTTTGCCATTCATTTCTTAAGTTTGTCTGTGCTTGTCATTCTGAGTTTTGCATCTGTGACTGTCCTTCTGTCTCAGAGATGTTTTATTCGATGGGTCCTGGTATGACCAGCAGTGTGTTGTCCACACGCTCTGGAAGTGAATTATCTGACAGTGATATGGAATCGTCCATTCATAGCCAGAGCAGCCTAATTCAAACAAACCCTCTGTCTCCACAGGTACTTACATATACATTTTAACTTAATATTGTTTTTCTGATTAAGTCAATAGACCTGTTATGCATCAGCTATCTATGTCCAGTGTGTATGATTAATGTGCACTCTTACATGTCTATTACAGGGAATGCTCAATTGTCCTCGTCGTTATCCTGTACCAGGATCCTTATCTAGTTTGCCTCAATGTAGCAGACCTCCCAGTATGTATTTAACCCTGTTTTAAACAACACATTGTATGTGTGTCAATGTATTCCTTTTGTGTTTTCTCTTGCAATCAATCATCAGTCTTTGTTTTTCTTCAAATAGAACGGTCATCCCGAAGCAGTCAATCAGAGCCACTGAAACCAGACTCCTTGCTCCGCCTCTCTCTGGGCGGAGTCACGCTTACTCTTTTAGAGCAGGACCCACCTCCTGGGCCAGAAGGGCTCTCCTCATTGGCTGAGGTGTCACAGTTGTTTTTCCGGGAGCTTGCGTTCTTTAAGGACGGGATGTTTAGTGAGCGAGACTTCCACAATCTGAGAGGAAGCTTTGCTAAAGCATGTCCCCATTCCCACATCAGGTATGGTGGGATTTACCTGCTGTGCTCCCCTACTGTATATACATGTACACTCACACACACTCTTTTTGACTCTCTCTGACTTATGGTCTTCAGGATGACCGGTGCAGCAGTGCAGCTGACATGTGAGATGCGTAGCGCAGGGCGGCACAGCCGAGCTATGACCTCTGACCTCTCCTTCAGCAGGCTGGAACTGCTGGAGTGCCTGTGGGGGTCAGGCAGTCCACAGTACACAGAGGTACACGGCATACCTGCTAACTCTTGCTCCCAAATGTTATTATTTATCAGAGCTTTTTTGACCCCTAACACTCAGTAATAAAATAAGTAGGTTTGTTTTTTGTTTAATTTGATTGGTGAGTCATCCAGATTTACCAAAATGGACCAAAATCTGATTTACAGTGCAGATTGTAAAACCAATTTTTTTTGGTTTTTTTTTTTTTTTTCAGCCGAAGTGTGTAAATGAAACAGTGTTAACTTAGTAACAGTAACGTGCAGAACAAAATTGCTTTTCTGCTTTATTATAGTTCTCTGCCGATTTCTATATATATATATATATATATAAGCATTATGGTTTGAACATTAAAAATTAAAAAATTAGGATTTTATTATTTATAATAATAATAATTGTTCCGCCCTACCAACAAACACAGCAAATCTAAATGTTTGAAATCACAATCACAGTTTTTATCAGGAAAATCACAATTATGTTTTTCCTCAAATTGTGCAGCCAAATAGAAACATGTAGTCTTATGCATTAACTAATGTTGAGGGATTGAACCTTATTGTTAAGTGTTACTCTCTCTGACCCTTAAAATTATAATAAGATTGGGATGAAATAGTTGGATCTTGAAGATGACCTCCGCTGTGGTTGGCTGGCCTCCACATACCGGCCAAATGATGAAAACTGAATAACTTTGAACTCTCTTACTTAAAGCAAAAAGCAAGTAAAGTCCTGTTTTTCATTAGACATTATCTTGAAACACTTTTGTCACATCATTTTTAACCCCTGTTGCACTCTAGATCACAATCTGGACTGTCAAAACAGTCAAGCCCTTATTATTAGAAAATTACCAGTTGGTCACCAAATTATTACAGGGGTGTAATACAGTCACATGTCCGAGGCTTTGCCAGCTGCTCAGGGAGAATCTTAAACAGATGTGAAGAGTCTGAGTTACGACAAGTCAGACGGCCAGAAGTTTGCAAATCCAGCAGGTGACATCATGCGGGCCGATGAAGGTTCTGAAAGGCTTCCTTTAAAATGTGCATGTGTGTCCACATTTTCTTTTCCCAGCTTTTGCAGTTCCAGTCAGCCGGTCTCTTCACCATGGGCACCACTGCCAGACCCTGTGCCCAGCTCCACCACAGTCTCTCTGAGAAGCACATGCGTAAGGTACTACAGCTTGACAAAGTCCTATGGCATTCATTTGCAAGAAGTGTTTGTGTCTTTTATACTTTTAGCGATAGATCTATATGAAACTGTTTTTCCTGTTCTCCTATAGAAGGGAAGCAGGCGTCGTGTGATACGCAGGGACAGCTCTCTGCGGATTGAGCTCGGGGAGCTCAACTCTGAGTTGGACCTGGACATTATAGGCCGACTGGAGGACGTCCTGCAAGCCCTGAGGCACTGTCCACCGCCTCAAAGAAACACAGCACAGGCTGCAGAGGTCACCAGTCTCTCTTGATCCAAAACAACAACATAATACCCCTACCTCAGCAAAAAAAAAAACCTCTCTCTTTTTCTTTGCAGTCTCATTTGTTGGAGTTCCATTCTTCTCTCCTGCTTCAATCTCCTTATGCCGTGTTGAAGGTCCGTTTCCCCATCCCTGACCTTCGACCCCCGGGGCTGAGACGGCCCCTGAGCCAGCGTGCAGTGCGCAATGAGTTCTTGAGCCTGCAGATCTCTAATCTGGAGCTGAAGTCTCAGCAGGGGCCAGACATTCAGCAGGACGGCCCCTGCAGCCCAGGGGCCAAACTCATCAATTTACTGGAGGCCTGTTTCACTGATATGCACGGTGAGGCATCCAAAGATCAAAACTAGCATTTATTTTTCTCAGTTATCATATATGCTAGCATTCAAAAGTGTGATGTCAGTTAGATTTTTTTTATTTTTATTTAGAAATTGATACAGCAAGGACAAATACAGTCAATCAACAGTGAAAGTTTTGAGTGTTACAAAAGATTTCTGTTTCAAATAAATGCTTTTCTTCATGTTACTTTATTTTCATCAAACAATTCTGTTCAAATTATTTGATATATATATATATATATCAGGGTTTCCGTTGTCCGGTAATTGCCGGACATTGGCCGGAAAAAAAATGAAATGTCCGACAAAATTAAATCTCTCCGATCAAATTGTCTGAATAAAATTGCCTAATAATCCCACCCCACCTAACACAATCAGAATTTGATAATAAGCCTAAAATGTATAAAGCAAAAATACACCGAACTTTGGCTATGTTATGAAGGAACAGGCTCGTTTGAAAGTTATTAAACATTATTACATGGCTTGGTTGAATTCCAATGTGGAATGCGGTCTGTTATTTCTTGATATCAGACCGCTGCGAAGCACTAGCGGCGCCAGGATTTTGATTGTAGGTGGGCCTCCAGAAAACTGGATGGGCCAGTTAAAATAAGCCAAAAAAATAAATAAATAAATAAAAACGGGTTCCCCTTTCATCTCCGTTTCAGCGCTTTTCTGGGCACTGAGGACAGCGACTCAGTAGCCTACCTGAATTTAATGTGTAATTAGCATAGGTAAAAAAAAAAAAAATTCGTTTTAAATTGTTAAAAAGACATTTCAAGCTTTCTTAAGATATATTTCATGTCTGTGAGGCCTACGCTGAGTTTCGTTAAATTAGGATAAGATGCACTCCAGTTCACTAGCAATGCAAGTGGCCGCGAGGGCGCCTGCATGATTAGGCCTGTCGTCTGCTATATTTGCTTCTTATGTATTAAATCCAGGCAATTGGTTGATAAAAAAATTATTAAAATTAAGATACAATTTATACAAAACGAAATTCACTTCAAAAAAGTATTTCTACTAAACAAAACTTAATTAAGTGGTCAAAATCATGTCTGACCCGCTCCATGTCTCTCGATATTGCGCATCTTATCTTACTCGTGCGGTTCACTTTTCATAATCAACATAAATAAAAAAATAACATTATAATATTTTAACAAATATTAAACTAAATAAGCTTATTTAATGGCTACAACATGTATAGTAGACCTAGAATCTCTATTTGTACAAATTGCTGCACATTAATTTCATTCTGAATTTTGCACACATAAGTTGAAAGGCATTTGTTTGTGCATGCATGTAAAACATATCTGCAACTTTTATCAAGTTCACTGATAATTATGCGTGCATTTATGAATTATTATCTTAATCTATAATGAAACAAGGACGAAACATATGCTTTGTTTGTTTAGAATGGAATGGATCGCAAATAGATCCGAATGAAGAAATGAACCATAGTAGAAAATGTTTTTTTTTCCGTCTATTTGAAAGTTAGGCTAATAAACCTGTTGCATTCGGGGGCCTGATTATGTCATTTTTTACGTTACATAGCCTGCCTCCAGTTTTCCTCACCTTGACTAATTAAGAGGCGATAATTGACCGGCATATCATCAAAATGTCCGGAAAAGTGACCGGCACCATTTCTTTCTAGCGGAAACTCTGAGATATATATATATATATATATATATATATTAACATGAGATCATGAAATCAAATTCCAATTCACATTTTTTTATAAATATTGGTATTCAGTGCACATTATTATAATATTATAGTTTTTTTGATATAAACAAAGCAATTTTTTAAAATATTGTTGAAGTTATAATCAAATATTAGAAATAATATATCCGCTATGATAGTTCTCCCAAAAATGTATATTTAGTCATCATTTATTCTTTCTCATATTGTTCCAAACATGAATGAATCTTTCTTCTGCTGAACACAAAACACTAAATTAATATTTTGATGAATGTTGGTAACCAAACAGTTGCTGGTACCCATTGACTTTTTTTTTTTTCTCCTTATTTTAGAAGTGAGTGTCTACCAGAAACTGTTTGGTTGCCAACATTCCATAAAATTTCTTCTTTACTATCCGTTTAGGAAAAATAAAAAGATTTGATCAAATCCTGAAGAATAAAATCATTTATATTGTTTGTTTCTATTAAATTCAGTCTGTTTGGATTCATCTTAAGGCCTAGTGTTCAGGATACAGTGTTTTTTCTCTCTCTAAACTCACCTGAAGTGTGAATGTGTGTTTTAGGAGTGTATGAGGGCTGGGAGGGAGAGGCGTTTCCCTGTATCCGTGTGCAAAAGAGCCCAGATCCGGACGGCATTCCCAGGTGAGTTTGTGAGTGTATGAGTGTCTCAGATTTAGCTCTGAGTACAAAACAATATGTTATACAAATCTCCAGTTGGATAAAAACAGAGAATCCCGGGAAAGCATTTGTGGTTCCCTCTCTTTTCCTTCTGTAGGATTCAGGTGCGAGTGAATGAAGGAGCAGGCTCTGACTGTACAGGGGTGTGTGAAGGGGTGAACAGGGATCTGGGGCTGGGCTCCGTGTCTCTAGAGAACCCCTGTGAACTTCGAGAGAAGAACAGTTCTCCTTTCTCCTCAAACCGCACTATGTTTGAGACAGAAGAGGTGAGTCCCCGCCGCCCATCTGCCTGTCCTTCTTTCATTCCTGTACTTGACTCATTCTCTGTCTCAGATGGTGATCCCAGCAGACCCAGAGGAGATGGAGGAGTTTCAGACTCAGTGTATATGTCAGTCTCAGTATGTGGTGGATATCACCTTTCCCGTAGCCTACATTCTCCTGCCCAGCAAAGAGGCTTTTCTGAGCATCTATAACAGGTACTGCTCAACACTTTAACCCTTTCGAGTCGATTAACGCATATATGCGTTTTGAGTCATTTTCTACTGATAACCCCGAAAAGAACTTAAATTACACTCTCAGTTTTAATCGTACAGATTAGAGCAATACATCAATCGAATCCGTAAAGGGTCTAGTTTTTTTTGGATACAGACATAATAACAAAACACCTTTGTGCACTTAGAAAATAAAGATAACAAACAAGGTGCGCTGTCTACAGTCTTTGTCTCCGCTGATCGTCATGTACAAACATTTCATTAAAATGAACTGTAACTCCGTGAATACTCAACGAAGAGACATGAGAGAGATATCTATAGAAAGCCTGCAATGTCTACTTTTAAACTAAACAAGTGCTGCCGAAAACAAATATTCTGAGATAAAGTAATCCATATGAAAACAACGCGATGTCTATTTTTCATATCTCAGCTCATTATATCTAATGTGACCACGCCCCCGCGCTTAACCCGCTATTCAGATTCAAACTGAAGTGCGGCTTGAATACGCCCACACAGAAGAAAAAGCAGCGAGACTGTTCTTCAAGTTTTTATTTTATTTTACTGTTTGCTTCGCGATGAGAGGACTAAGACATAATTCACCCCAAAAAGATGTGATGTGGTTGAGGATTTGAGAAATGGATTTCCTCAGAAAAAAGAATGAAGCACTTTATTCAGCAGAGATCATAAACATGAGTAAGTCTCTTTTTATTTATTTGTACTAGTTTTCACATAACGTGTAAACATTTTACTAGTTAGACTTTTTCCAAATACTTTTTCCAAACTATAATTCCTGACTAAATTTATAATCAAGTGAAACATTCTGAAGTTTCAATAACAATATACAATACTATACCATTCAAAAGCTTGATGTAAATAATATAAATGTGACAAATAGAGATAACTCTAGCAAATGTAAAAACAATGCAGTTCTTTCGATTTATTCCCCCTAAAAAAACCTGAAAAATATTATCAGCTCTTTTCAACATTAATAATAATAATAATGATGATGATGATAATAAATGGGGTTTATTTGGTAGAAAATAAGATTGTTAAAAGGATTTCTGAAGGATTGTGTGACTAGAGAAAGGATGCCAAAAAATTTGTTTGAAAGTCAGCTTTGATTGTTCCTAATAAACTGTTTAACTGCTCCCCCAAGTGGATATTAAATTATGTTGTGGGATAATTAAATATATTTTTAATGAACTACAAACATAAAATTATATACTTTTATTTTGTTCTCAAGTTCTTTCTTGCAAGTCCTCCCTCAGTGGCACAGTTGAATGAGAGGCTCATTATGCAGCTCATTATGCGGTCCTTTGTCTTCTCAGGTGTAAATCACAATGATATTCATGATAGTTGACGCCTACTCGCATATGACTTTTACCAACAAAAAGTGTTTTAGAAAATGTAAATCAATATATTGTTTTCTGTGAATGAGTAAACAAGATGATTTTCACATCATTCAGAAAGAAAAATTCTAGGCTACAAGCTCCAGTTCTCAACTTTTCCGGCAACCAATTTTCTGTATGTGTTTTATTGCCTTATTCAAGTGATTTAACATTTTTTGTTTTTCACTAACCATGCATAACATTTTTTTTCTCAAAAATACAATCATGTACATGCATGCATTTCACATATTATTATAGCCCAGTTTGTGCTGATTACAGTAATATTAGACTTTACCCATTTAGATATTTATAAGAAACTGAAAAAAGCACAAATGTCAGGGCATGACAAAACTTCTCAAGGCCCAAAAAATACCCTTAGACTCCAGAGGGTTAAGACAATGAACTTTAAAAAAATGATCATTTCAGGTCATTTCACATTAAATCCATGCTGTGTTGTGTATATAAATAATGCTTTTTTGGCAAGCAAGCCATAAAATAATAAAATAAAGGCATGTTTGACTGAAGTCAAGCTCCACTGTTTGTTTCTCCCTCCCCAGGATTAATAATGATCTCCTGATGTGGGAACCTCCTCCACCTCCTCCGTCCCCTCCTCCTGCTCCTCCTTCTTCTTTTCAAAGTTCTCGTAGCCCCTCCCACCAGCACAGACCTGAGGAGGATGAATTTTACCTCTGTAAATCTGCCTTAAGGCTGGGTCAGTCATTCTCATCTGTTTCATACTTTAAGTTTTAAACATTGTGTCTTGTTTTATATGCTATTTTTGCATTGATTAATATTTTGTACTTGCTGTAACTTTTATATTTTCAGATTTTCATATTTAGTTTCAGCTTAAATAGATTTTATTTATATTGCTTCCATCTGACATCTTAACAATACTGATTGTAAAACATTTTAACAATACTGATTTGGCTTCAGTTCAAGAATCTTAATATTTTAACTCATCCTTCCAGAATCTGACTCTGAGGAGGAGGAGCCTCAGTTTTTCTCAGCCAAGCAATCAAAAAAAAGAAAAAATCAGTTAGATCCTCAGTCCAGCCATGCCCTCAGTCTGCTCTGTTTAACGGTGCTGATTGGCAAAGGTCGCCTCCAAGCCATGACAGACTGCAAGGTAAAAAATAAAAAATAAAAATTGCATGCTAAATTGTTGTAGCATTGTCGCAATAGCAAAATCTTACAACTCAACACCAGTGGCACTCAAATTCCCCTTTACTCACATCAAATTCTGATACCGTTCACTCTAAGAATGAAGCTGGACGTAAAATGGACTTCTGTCATGGAGAACTTGTTTTGGATTTGGAAGGAGGGAAGATTTTTAGTGTGTCGCAACACCAGAACAATCCCAATCTCAACTTCCTGACCATAGAAAGCAGAAGAGTAGAGCTGTACCATAAAGGTGAGCTGTTAAACCATTCCAGTTACATCTAACCTCTAGTTGTTTTTTTTTTGTTTGTTTTTTGTTTTTGTTTTTTTGCATGGGACAAAGTTATTATCCTGTTCTGAATTGCAAAATGTTGTTTTTGCTTTTTTGGCTCTTTATATAGCCGAGGTCCCAGACTCCCCTATTCCTGTGAAACTGGAAATGCCCAGGTTCACTTCCCCGGTTCATCTGGAACCTACCATTTACCCCACAGAGGTGGGGGTGAGCAGTGTTGGTGGCCGAGAAACTGACGTTCAGATGCTGTCGACTGCCATCAAGATCACATTAGATCTTGAGAGGAATGTGAAGGTTGGTGTGTTATTTCATCTGCTTGACACCTGTCAGTTGGGTTGTTTATGGGATGGTTGTTTTCTTGTTTGTCATTTATAAGTATTCATCTAATTTCCTTTGTAGGAGTTTCTGGTCGCGCTGCGACTCCATGGTGCTACTTTACGACATCACATGGCGTTGACCAATCATAGCTGGCACGAGCAGGTACCTGTTGGTAACTAGATTAGATGTAACCTTTAAATAGGAGTATGGATCTGTAATGAATGTGTATTTTTAATAATATATGTTAAATTAAAATGAGTAATGTTGCTACTATGCTGCAGCTAGCTGAAATAAAATTGTGTTTTATTTCTATATTTAATCTTATTTCAGTCATTATTTGAATTCAAATAACTCAAATGTTTTTTGTTATGGTCTTAGTTTAAGTCAACTATAACAACACTGTTTTTTTTATACAGATTGTTGATTTCCTTGATGTCATTGATGACGACATTTTAGGCTACACCCCACCTGCAGTCATCACCGTTCTTCACACTCACCTGGCCACCTGTGCAGTAGACTACAGGTATTGTAGTAACACCGAATGTCTGGTCTCACAAATACTCTTAGTTCATTCAGTCAACCCTCATGTTAATTTCTCCCTCCAGGCCACTTTATCTTCCTCTGCGGGTTTTGTTTACAGCTGAGTCCTTTTCTTTATCCAGCAACATCATTGTGGACACTGCGACCTTTCACCTCAGGTACTGCTCACTGTGATGTGATCCTAAACGGTTGTGCTGAGGATAATTGAGAAGACCTAACAGCTCTGAAATCTTCTTTTAGGTTTATCTTAGATGACTCTGCGTTATACCTGTCGGATAAATGTGAAAGTGATACTGTGGATTTGAGGCGAGGTACAGAACAAGCTTAGCTTTCAAAATCGTATTTTGCATTGATATCTATAGATGGGCCACCTCTAATCATATTGTTTTTATCTGTCTCAAGACTATGTGTGTGTGTTAGACATTGATCTGTTGGAACTGGCCATAACAACTTGGAAAGGAACTGATGCGAGTAAACTGGTTAGTTTCATTCCAGCCTTCACTGGCTTAAAGAGTTCATAGCATTTCAATATTTTTTTTGTAAGTGAATTAATTTATATAAATGTAAGTGTTACATAGGTAGCTGACCAGTGACAGGTCTCAGTTTTATATTTTATATTAATTATTATCTTTAATATATTATTAGACCAATTTTGAGTTAATGTATTATTTAATATTGCATAAACGTGTTACCATATATATATTTTTTTTTCCACATTTTGTCTTCCTTACAAATGTCTTAATCATGGGATGTGACATTAATTGTACTGCAAATAAATATAAGTGCATATCTTCCTTTTAAGGTTACAAAATTATGCAATAATTACATAAAATGTTGTTTCAGATTAATTGTAGCCTAACACAATGCAGTATCTGCTTAAAATTTCATGTTGGAATTTTTAAAACTTTTTTTGTTTTTGTTGTTGATAACTATTTACAGACTCAGCCGCTGTTCGAGCTTCGTTGTTCTAATAATGTAGTTCACGTGCACACCTGTGCCGACTCGTGCGCTGCTCTGGTTAACATGCTGCAGTACCTGGTGTCCCAGGGTGATCTTCACCCTCCCCCACGCCACACATCCCCCACAGAGATCGCCGGACAGAAACTTCTGGTATGATTTCTTGTACAGTTATATTCATTATTTATTTATTGCCATAACAACTCAGTTGTTCCGAATTTTGCTTGGTGAGTTCATGAACAATAACTGAGAAACAGACACTGAGAAAAAACAACACGCATACATACATATATGTTCTATCAATTACAGAGAGTGAAATGCAGATGCATAAATACCAGAGGAATTAAGAGCATGAACTGTCCTACAATTAGTGCTGTTCAGAAAACATGTAGAATTTGTTTTAATTGCTCTAAGGCATCTTGCAGGATCTAAGGGATCTTTCAGGGTTGTTCTATCTTTTTTCTGCAAATGCGAGACATAAATCAAAACAATATTGGGAAGATCATAACCAATCATTTTCGAAGCAGCACGTATACTGTCACTGACTGGAACTACCAGACTACGCTATAATTGAGAAAGTCTGCACTCTTTCAATCACAGCTCTATAAAATTTAACATGCCAACTTTAGATACTGTTATTAGACCAATCAGTATGAAACACAATCATTAGTGTACACAGAGTACAATAATGTGACAGTACAGTTGAACCCCCAATTGCTTCAACTTATCAAAAAGTTTAACTGCGATGATTGTATTAAATGCAGATGTGTAGTCCACAAAGATGGCCCTGACATAGGTATGAGGGGCTTCAAGGTGTTGCAAAATTGAATGAAGACCAATTGGTAAGAATCCAGACAGAATGATAAATTAAAATCCCCAAGTACCAATCGCTCAAAGATTTTGAAAACAGCTGTAGTTAGTAATCTAAGCAGCTAATATTCAGCTTTTTTTTTTTTTGCACTGGAATGATAACAACTGCTTTGAGACATGCTGGTACTCAGACCATTCCCTGATGCTTCTCTCGATTGCTGTAATTTCTCTTGATAGTATAGCTTCTTTATCCCATTTGTATACGGCTCTAAAATAATGTGTCTTTTAGCTTTCAGAAAGTCCCGCCTCCCTTCCTCCCTGCCCACCAGCAGAGACAGCAGAGATCAACCAATGTGACCTCACAGATGCCTTGATTGACACCGAGAGAATCCTACAGGAAGAGTCCCAAGACTCTGGTGAGACTTTGGAAGTTGTTTATATATACAAGGCATATCTATCACAGCAAAACTTGTAGAAGCTAATGTTGTTATTTTATGACAACGTTTTATGGGAATAAGGTTTGGGTTGGTATAATTTTGAACGAAGTCTCTGATGCTCACCAAGGCTGCATTTATTTAATCTAAAATACAGTGAAATCAATTGAGAAAATATTGTTATAGTATTGTGAAATATTGTTAGAATTTCAAATAACCGTTGAAGCTATAAAACAACAGAATTTATTTGAAATAGAACATTATAAATTTATGTACTGTCACTTATGATCAGTTTAATGCGTCCTTGATGAATTAAAGTATAACCAAAGAGAAACAAAACTTCAGTGTTGAAGATTAATTGTTACTTACTTCTGTGTATTTGTAAAGCAGGTTCTCCGTCCATCCGCCGAGCCTCCCCTGTCTCAGTCTATCTGTTCCCGGGAGAAGCCCCCAAGCCCCGCCCCTCTGTTCTAGAAGGGGAGGAGTCTGATATTGATGGACTGGTCAGCACTGCTATGGAAGCTCATGCAGATATGATGTCAGAGGAAGGATCAGAGGGTTCCACCGACAACGACGACTTCTGCATCCTAGAGGCTCCTGGGATGGGCATCCCAGTATGCACCCACAGTTGTCAGATTTTTGGTTACAGTTTTACAGTTTTTTTTATTTTTACCGTACTATTTTTCTCTCTCTCTGACAGCCTAGAGATGGTGAGCCTGTGGTGACAGTGCTCTCCCAGGATCCTATAAAGGTTCGGGATGGATACTACTCGCGGCCTCGGGGCAGTTCAGATCTGCTGCGCGCCCCGGCACGCTTCCCAGTGCCTCAGAACAGAGTGGTGCTCCGAGAAGTGTCTGTCGTCTGGCACCTGTATGGTGGCAAAGACTTTGGCGGCAAACCCAGCTCGGCCCACACACTGCACAGCCATAAGTGAGTGCAGCAGACGTTCCTGAGAAGCCAAGGTTTTGAGGATGTCTGTAGATTGTGTGCTTTGTTTTGAAACAGGGACATGTCACAGATTGTTACAGTGTTGCATTTTCTTTATGGTTCTAAAACTAACAGGTGTGAAAACTAGGGATGCACCGGTTGACCGGCCATAAATCGGAACCGGCCGGTTTTTGCTTAAAATACGCGATCGGGAATCGGCCGGTTTTTGGTCTTCTTTAGGCCGATTTTTCCGGAAGTGCGGCCGCGTGCACAGACTACATTGTAATCGTTCGCTATGTCATTTGTGTGGAAGTCGAAAATCTGAAAATCCGAAAATCGAAATCTGTGCGCAGGACACGCGCAGCCGTTCAGCACTGGAAATGCAGAGCTACATGTCTGACGCACAGATAGCAGCAGGAAGCGATCAGCCGTTGGTGTACTGGCGCACAAAAAAAGAGTCCCTTTTCTGCGCGCACTAAAGCTGCACGAGCTTACTGTTACCGGTCAGAGTCCTGAACACGAGTAGACCGTGAAGAGATGTTCAGATCAACTTCTCACATGTTGGATGAGAAACAAAACAGTCTAAACTGTGACAACTTTTTTTTTTTTTTTTTTGTAAAGTGGAACTTGCATACACGTTTGAAAAGCCAGAAGTAAACGACATTTGATTATTTTTATTTTACCTTTTTAATTTAGTTTAATTACATTGACTTAATTTGATTTAAAAATCACCTGCTGTAGCACTCTGAGAAAAAGTGTTTCATTCATCCAATTTAAAAAAATGTAGGGTAATGATTCACATCTATATTTTTTTCCTTGAGAGAATAGTTATTTATTTTTCATTGGCTCAAGTGAAAAAAATATAGATGTGAATCGTTACCCTAATTCTTTTTTTTTTATTGGATGAATGAAAACACTTTGCATCTTTGTTTTATTCGCACCTATTATTTATATAGCATACTTTTATTTAGTCTGTAAATAAAGACACTGGTAAAGACCTTTTTTTTTTATTTAAA
The DNA here is from genome assembly GCF_003368295.1 of Carassius auratus. Classification (NCBI taxonomy): domain Eukaryota; kingdom Metazoa; phylum Chordata; class Actinopteri; order Cypriniformes; family Cyprinidae; genus Carassius; species Carassius auratus. Next base: position 3,436,458 of record NC_039269.1, on the reverse strand, counting down.
ACCAAATTTAAAAACTAAAATACTGAATGCTGATTAAGAAACATCTTATTGAATGTGTGTTGATTGTGTTGTTTGGATTGTAGAACTATGCCGTTATTGCCTTTTAATTTCACATGGTTACAGTTAATCTTTAAATTTAAGGCCAGTTCTCTGTAGTTCCAACCCAATTCAAAAACAAAACCTAAATGCTGATGTCTGTAATGTAGCTGTTAATTTCAGATGGTTGCAGTTATTGTTTTCAATAGCCAAAAGCCAGTTTGGCCTATTAAATACCAAATAAACATCTTGTTTATGCACACTTTCCTTCTTTCCTGTTTGTTGCTTAAAGATAAAAAATAAATAAAACAAATCGGAAATCGGTATCGGAATCGGCCATGAAAAATCATGATCGGTGCATCCCTAGTGAAAACGTCCTAGCATTGAATTCACATGCTATGAAATACTTGTGTCTCTCAGGGTTCGTTCAGCTGCTCCAGGAGCCCGTGGTTCTCCCTCTCGTTCAGCAGGGCCCTCGCGGCCCCAAAACTCTTGGCGGTGGGTTGGAGGAAGTGCGCGGCAGCACACACTGCTCATGGAAATACAACTGACAAAGGTGTAATGCGTTTTAATCAGCGGTTTGAAGATTTAAAAAGCCTTCTTTGTAGTTTTATAACCTCTTTCTCTCTCTTCAGGTCAGTTTCCAGCATGAAACGTATCCAGTGGTGGCGCCCCCTGCTGCAGGACCAGATGCAGACGGGCTGGGCCTCGGAGAGCAGCCTATTTCCCGCCAAGTGTTTATCGTCCAGGAACTGGAGGTCCGAGACCGTCTGGCTTCCTCTCAAATGAACAAGTTCCTGTACCTGTACACCAGTGAGAGCATGCCCCGCAGAGCCCACTCCAACATGGTGAGTTATAGAGCGGGATAGAATAAGAGAAGGAGTTTCGGTTGGTGATTATGTTCTTACCTAGTCCGATTGTTGCTGTAGTTGACGGTGAAAGCGCTGCAGTTGATGCCTGAATCGGGTCTGGGTGGACCAGAATGCTGTCTGAGAGTCAGTCTGTTACCACTGCGACTCAATATTGACCAGGTACAGATTTTGCATGAACTATTTTTTGACACCGTACAAATAATGTTTCATACCAGGCTCAGTAAAAACCACATTTGTTTTTTTATTTCCTAGGATGCACTTTTCTTCTTGAAGGACTTCTTCAGTAACATGGCTGCAGGAGTTCATCCTTACCTGTCCATCGACCCTGCAGCTGAGGGTATGTCTACCCCCCCCATAAATGAACAAATTAATTAATGAATTAATTTATGTATGTATGCATGTATTTATTTAATTAATTAATTAATTAATTTTTTTTGTGCCTTTTTATTTATAGTTTTTTTATTATAATTTTTTATTAATATTATCATTTGGCTTTTATTTTATATTTCCAGTTCTGATTTTAAATATAGTTATTTTTAATCATTATATATATATATATATATATATATATATATATATATATATATATATATATATATATATATATATATATATATATATATGTGTGGGTTTTTTTCTGTTTTTTTTTCTATTAGCCTAGTTTTTATACATTGCTATTTCGGTCTCATTAGTTTTTATATATATTTTTAAGTTTGTTTATTTAGGTTTACTTATTCTTTACTTATATTTGCCTATTTTTAATTCGTTTTCTTTACTGTTTAGTTTAAAAAAATACATTTTATTTTACCAGCTTTTTTAAATTTACGAAAAAATGAATTTAAAAGTATAATTATAATTGTACACATGTATTTAGCCTATTTATTTGAACTGTAATTGTGTATGGGCATTCATCGTCTGTATTTCTGATCTTCTGCTCCCAGTGAGGACGGATGTTCCTCAGAAGGCTTCAGACGACACAGATCCTGGCTCCGGATTGGGGCATGATCTCACTGCTTCTGTAGAAACGACCTATAGTGAGCAGAGTTCCTCCTCGGCTGGCTCCTCGTCCTCCTCTGACCAGCCCATCTACTTCAGGTAGACGATCTGCCATCGCACCACATGACAATATCCAACAAAACAAATGTGTAATTTAATTAATATCCTTTCTCTTTAAGAGAGTTTCGTTTTACCTCTGAAGTTCCCATCTGGCTGGACTATCAGGGGAAGCATGTGGTTATTGAGCAGGTTGGCGATCACCATTATAAATTAACTGATGCTTTATGTTCATGTGGTCATAAAGTCATCTGTAGTTTGAGTGCTTAAACATAACAACTACGTTTTTCTGAATAAGAACAGTGGTTTGTTTTAGTCTAGCTTCTGTTATACTAATGTATATCATCTCTGGTGTCCTAGGGAACGTTTGCAGGCATCCTGATCGGACTGGCCCAGCTGAACTGCTCTGAACTAAAGCTGAAGAGACTGTGCTGTAGACACGGGTAAACAACTCTTCATCTCTGCTTGCCTGCTTTCCCTTTAAATCTAGTTCTGAAAAGTGAGTTGTTGTTTTGTTTCAGGCTGCTGGGTGTTGATAAGGTGATTCAGTATGCTGTGAATGAGTGGCTGACAGACATCAGGAAGAACCAGCTGCCAGGGATTCTGGGAGGAGTTGGTCCTATGCATTCTGTCGTACAACTCTGTGAGTATGATGTCTTTTCCGATCTGGCTACTTAAAGGAAAATACTGTTTTCAGTAAAGTAAATTCAATAAAGTACTGTATTTAGGTTTTTTTTTTTTTTTTTTTGCAGTCCATGGTGTGCGTGATTTGTTCTGGATGCCGATAGAGCAGTACCGGAAAGATGGGCGTATTATCCGAGGCCTCCAGAGGGGAGCGGCATCATTCGGCACGTCTACAGCCTCTGCTGCTCTAGAGCTCAGCAACAGACTAGTGCAGGCAATCCAGGTACAAACACTCACACATATGTCCGTAGTGTGTGTGTGTGTATACATATATATATATATATATATATATATACATATATACATATATACATATATATATATATATATACATATATATATATATATATATATATATATATATATATATATATATATATATATATATATATATATATATATATATATAAACCTAAACTAATGTGTTCCTTACTTTGTTGCTGATAGATTTTTTTATATTATTTATTATTTTTATATTATATTTTTGATACTTATAAAAAAAAAATGCTTTTGTTTTTTAATAAAGTTTAGTATATCTTATTCTTTTTCTATATACTGTATATGCCTTACAATTAAATTATATATTTAAATGATATATTATTTTATTTGTTGCTGGTTTACCATGTTACCAGATAATCTGAATTTTTTAACTGTAGATTTTCTTAATAAAAATAAAAAATCATGTTATATTTTAAATAATTGTATGTTTATTTGTTATTATGTAGAATGTTATGTTTATTATAGTTTAATTCTATATTTTTTTAATTACTGTTATATTTGATACTGGTTTAGCATGTTACTACTAAAAAATTATTGGTAGTTTTTTTTTTATAATTTTTATTTAAAATTATAATTATATTATTATGTTTATTACTTTTATTTCAGTAAATTAAGTATTTATTTTTTTATTAAATATATTGTTTATTTATTATATTTTAATGTTTAAATTATATATTACTATATTTTTTGGTATTATTTGATATATTTATTATTTGGTTTTTTTATGTATATTTCCAGGCCACTGCGGAGACAGTATATGACATCTTATCTCCGACTCCACCTCTGACACGTTACATCACTGAGGGACGTCCCGCTCCCCGTCCCAGACGCACCCCTCAACCAGCTGACCTCAGAGAGGGCGTGGCCAAGGCCTATGATACTGTCAGAGAGGTACATCCCTATATTATTGAAAACATGTTCATCTTTGAGACTATTCAGTTTAGTAAATGTATAATATCAAGTGTTTACCTCTATTCTGTTATCATTTAATTTAACGTCCTCATGCCGTCTTTGCCTTTCCCAGGGAGTGATCGACACCGCTCAGACCCTGTGTGATGTTGCGTCTCGTGGACACGAGCAGAAAGGTCTTCCTGGAGCGGTGGGCGGAGTTTTGCGCCAGATCCCGCCCACCGTGGTCCGTCCACTTATAGTTGCCTCAGAGGCCACTTCAAACCTACTGGGAGGAATGCGGAACCAAATTAAACCAGATGCGCGGAAAGAGGACTTCTTGAAATGGCGCACCGAAGATGGCCAAGAATGAAACTGACTGGCGTTAATGAAGTCTAATTTTTGTTAGTGTGAATATGAGAGAGTGAATGCGAGTTCATCTGTGAATATCAATGCACAAACATAGGACAAAAAAATGGAAACTGAACCATTTTTACGTGGCTTCCACATAGTTGCACACATTATTTCATGCAATGCAAATGTTTTGTTCTTGCACTTTTGCTAGAAGTGGAGTGGTCTTCACAGCTAAGTGCAGCTCAGTCTCATCTTGTCGTATTGAAACGTATGCAATCATATCAGTCTATAACTCTGTTTCCCCTCTCCGAAACACTTCTTTTAACATCTGACTGAATCGCTATTCCCCCTCTGAAGTATTTCAAACTTAATGTTGAAGTTAATTACTGATCTAGGTAAGATGAAACACTCAATAAATGCATTGAGGTGGACTTACAATACTTTTCATTTAACACTAAGAAAGTGGTTCTTTGTCCTCTCTATCCTGATGTCTTTGTGCCATAATTCTACTTCACTGATATTATGAAGATCTTAAACTCTTAAAGCCTAAATTAATGCGTTTGTAATTTGAGTGAGGCAGTCACTCTCTGGGGGGTCACTCACGTTTTCTATTCATCTTTATGTCTTTCAGAATTTGATGAAGAGTTGTGGTCTTGTCCTTTTTGGGTGAAACTTGCAAAATGTCCAGGTCATATTTCACTCAGAAATCAAAAGATAAAAGTAATTAGATTTTACCTAAAGAAAATGAAGCCTATTTTAGGGTTTCCTTCATTGTAACTATATATATATATATATATATATATATATATATATATATATATATAATTAAATTGTCGTTTTAAAAAATATGCATTATGCAAACTTTATTTTCTTTAGGTAAAATATTAATTTTCTTTTGTTTTGTGTTGAAATATGCCCTAGACATGTTCTTGTCAGATTCAGCCTTTAATCGGTCATTTACTCCTAAATCCAGCATGCTTGCTTTCGTCTCATTAGTTGCCTTCCTACATGTTTTAAATATTTTATTTCATATGTGTAATAACAGCTATTGAAATGTAAAAACTGAAGATGTTGAACATTTGATGTCCTTGTGTATGAAGAAGCGTTTGGGAGCGGGTCGGTTGACAAAGGGCTCATGGGTAATGTTACATTCTCCTTTTTGTTAATTGCATAACCATGTGAGGGAAGTGAGATTTTTGCGTGTTTTTATTAGTCAAAAATCTGTACAGCGTGTGTTTGAGTGAGTTACAGGACATGCATGCTTGTTTATTGATGGTTGACTGGCTGGCTATGCGATTCATAGCTATCAGTGTGTGTTTGTTTCTTCTGTAATTATTACAACTATATCATACGCTGTAAGAATTACTTGTATAGCACCAAGATGATGTGTAAACAAATTAATACAAAAAAAGGAATAAAAATGTGCATTTGAAAAATGTTTATTACTATTTCATGTTGTAACTGTTGCATCAGCATAGGCAATAGTGTAAAGCATTGTATATAGCTTAAGGCAGATTTTTATTTCTGTACCATCCTAGAAAATTACATTAATAGATTTAAACAAATACATTTTATGCTCTCTCTCTCTCTCTCTCTCTCTCTCTCTCTCTCTCAAACGTACATAGTCTAAAACCAACACACTAAGTAATTACAAGTTTGCATGTTTAAAGAGATTCAATTATTCTATAAAATGGGGTAAAAATGTCAAATTTGGAGGCTGCCATTAAAGTCTAAACAATTAGCAAAAATGTCAAATGATTTGGGTTATATCAAACCCTTGTTTTACCCATCGTATAATCTATGTTAGTACGTGTAAAAAAAAAAAAAACGAGTTGGTTTATTGTGTTTGTTTTACCCAGCCGATATTACAAAAAGATACAAAATTTGAGTTTGGAGGACATTATGAAAATTGAGCACCTTTTTGAACAAGACGTTTGACACATTCAGAACCATTAGAGAAACACATATTGTATAATATTAAGTAAAGCCACTGAGAATTAGCCATAATAGTACACCTTAATTTTAAGTTATTACAGTTATTCAACTTGTAAAGATATTATACAGCTTTTAGCCGGTTAGCTGTGCATGCGGAACCAAATACATCACGCTTTGTTTCTGAGGTTGCTTGTTTTAGTAGCTGCATCCAGTCATCGTGAAGTCGCATGTGTGTGATGCTTCTGTTTGTAACTCAAACGCTCCTGCTTTGTTTGTGAAGAAAAATATAGCCACATACTGCCGAGATGAAGCTGTTAACGCATAACATGCTAACATCTCACGTGCAAGGTGTGACTAAAGGATACCCACTTATTATTAAGGTGAGATACAGTGTTTCCATTATTAATCAATATTATTTTTGAGATGCAGATTAATGCAGCAGTAATTTAGTGCGAATTCCAAACCGCCTTCACCTTCCTCGCTCAAAAATCACATTTTATAATAATTTCAGAAAGTTACAGGAAACCTAAATATCCATGAATTTTTTTTTTTTAAACCATTAAGATATGAGACAGAATAAGGGAAAGTGTGTTTTTATGTCTTGTATTTTTTTTTATCGCTATTAATGTTTAAAAGTGCAAATGTTACATTGTTTCTTTTACTGTCTATGCATGAACGTTACAAATGTTACGCTCGCGAGCTAACATGAACGTGAGAATTGAAATGTCACCTGGCCAAGAAAAATAGGCTACGTATTAATATGCACCTATACAAAAACCTACAATTTCCTAAATTTCTAGGTCACTGCTTGGTCCTATTTGAAGTTATCCTAACATTAATAGAATATCAGGTTTTTTTAAGAATATTATGTATATTATGTATTCTAAAGCAAAGTATAAAAACTTAAATGAGATATTTGAGAAAGTATTCACTTACAGATACCTCCCAAGTTATTGTTGTTAATCTTGCACCTGTTGCTAATTTCCTTAATTATATGACAAACAAATATTTAACTGGGAGAATTCCTCCAATTTTCACATGGTTAAGGCTAAGAGACCCACTACGGTTGCCAAACTTACAATATTTCAGAAAGAATCAAGTATTTTTGGATTGTTCTCTAATTTTAATCTCCTGTGCATGTGTGTGTGTTTAATGCTTTCGAATGTCAAATCTGACATGAGTTCTGTCTTGGCTCATGAATGAAGGCAACAGAAGTGAAGGTGAATGAGTTGGAGTTCAATGCTCAGTTTGTGAGCCGGATGATCCCTAAGCTGGAGTGGAAGGCATTGATCCAGGCGGCAGAATGGGTGAGGGAAGTTTCATGTCTTTTCAATGATATTTATTAAGGAGGGTGGATTTGAACAGCCTTCCAGTAAGTATGATTTAAAAAGCAGGAGGTGTTTTGTCTGTGCATGATATGAAAGTGAAAGTGACGACCCATACTCGGAATTTGTGCTCTGCTTTTAACCCATCCAAAGTGCACACACACACAGCAGTAAACACACACACACACTGTGAACACACACCCGGAGCAGTGGGCAGCCATTTATGCTGCGTCGTCCAGGGAGCAGTTGGGGGTTCGATGCCTTGCTCAAGATAACCTCAGTCGTGGTATTGAAGGTGGAGAGAGCACTATACATTCACTCCCCCCACCTACAATTCCTGCCAGCCCGAGACTCGAACTTGCAACCCTTATTTGACTGCCACTTTATATGAGTATCTATGAGCATCAGTTTATTTGTTTTTAACAGCTTGGGCAATCTCAAGACCTGCCCAGCACTCCCAAACCAAACTATGAAAGTGTTGAGGACTTCCTGCGTAAAGTTCACAGAATTCTTCTGGAGGTGAGACGCATCAGAAGAACAACATTTTCAAAGAAATTAATTTCTCAACTTCCAGAAAGTTCTGCTGGACCCTTTTCACATTTCCGGTGCTCCGGGGGGATTGAAAGATTATGTTGGTCAGAAGAGAGAAAGATGTCAAATTTGCCAAATAATCTGTTTTCTGTAATTTAATGCCACAGTAAGAAAACTTATATAACGTATATAAGTAAAACGTATATAAGTATAGTGTTATAAATGTACATAAACATTTTGTGATGGAAAAATAAAAAAAACTCTTTGGTAGATTTACAGTGTTTAAAAACACATCACAGTTTGTGAAAAGGGTCCATTATTAAAAATACAGCAGAAGTGCAAGCTATTTATGATGTGTGACCAATAAAACTAGATTTGTGCCTCATTGTTTTCTGCTATTCAATATTTGTTCTGTTCAAGCCAATGTTATTTTAGTGTTACTGTTTTCGTTATGTTATATATATTAGTTTTTGTCATTTTTATTAGTTTATATATATATATATATATATATATATATATATATATATATATATATATATCTCTCACACACACACACACACACATGTATGTAGCTTTAGTTCAAGTAACACTTTTTTTATATATATATTTTATATAACCGTAATAACCCTGGTTCAAACCCAATTTCAACATGAATATTTCATATGAAGTGAATGAGTGTTCTCTCCTCGTAGGTGGAGGTTGTAGAGGGATGTTTACAGTGTCCTGAATCAGGCAGAGAGTTCCCCATCTCCAACGGTGTTCCTAACTTGTTACTCATTGAAGACGAGTAGATCAAGCTGCTACATACGTCCCAGAAGAACAGAATATCAGACCCACGTTTATTTGAGAAACTTTTGGGGGTCCATTTTTATTTAAAGAATAGTGGAGAGAAACACAAGACCATAATTCTGAAGTAATTCTGATTAACACAGTCATGTTCAACTACTGTCTCCAAACATGTGGCTGCTTTGCGTTTGGTTATGAGAAGTGACTTTTTGTTGTTTCTGTTATTGTAAATTGTTATTGTAAAATACTAAATAAATTTGTATTAAGTTAGGCTTCAGAAGGCTCTTTTATAAAATACAAATCATCTTATTAATTACTTGTTGATGCGACCTGTAAATGATAATGTAAAAAAAAAAAAATGTATAATACTAATGTGTGTATATGATTTTTCAGTTGCTAATGGCTACAAGTTATTTTATGGAAATTAATGCTGAAATATGTTTTTATGTTCCATCTGTCCCTAAATTTTATGCCAATATGATGTTTATATATTCATATTTTAAAATGCGTCATTTTTTTTGGGATGTAATTTTAAGCACCAAGTTAAAGCACTAAAATAATTAACTACAGATTGGCCAATATACAGTGTACAGAGAGAGAGAGTGGTTCATTTTTTTTTTTAGTTCAGTTTTAGTTTTTTTAGTTTTTTTTTCAGTTAGCAATTTTAGTGCTTTAACATACATTTACTTCAGTTAGTTGTCAAGTCAACATTTCAGTCATTTCAGTTCATCTAAATTCAAGGTTTTTCATCTATTTTTTTATTAGGGGGGTTTTCAGCTATATTTCATTGAACAACAATGTTTTAATAGTTTTATTTACAATAATAACCCAGTAGCTAAGGTATATCTACATTATATTTGTCTAAGCATTGCCTTACTGTAGTCAGCTGTAGTACTGGAGCTTCATGGCTCTGCCAAGGACTCTCTCATATCACACAGAAACCTCTGAGCACAAGATGACGTGGCAGGCCCGAGACTATATTTAGTTTGAGGGAGGTGAAAAGGAAAAAAACAGGATAAGCTGTTTTCGAGCTCTCTATGTTTAAATCTTAAATTGCAATACCGCAACGAACCGTCCGCGGCCGCCTGAAGGCGCTCGAGGCTCCCTCTCCTCTGGTGGCTCTTTCTAGTCCCTAATATCTCATTTCATCAAGGCCTTTGGTGTCTGATACCTTCTGCTTTCTCTTAAATTTCAATTATAGCCCTCTTGGCCAAGCTATAATTATGTCATAATGGAGAGCTGGAGAGAGAGCAGCTATAAAGCTGTTTTTTAAAGATTAACGGTCATGTAGATGGTGAACTGTAATTAACAAAGAGAAGAAAGATAGGGAGTGGAAGTAAAGTAAGGACCTACAATGAATGGATGGGAAAACCTAGACTGACGCCTTGGATAGCTATCATTTCTCTCCAGGAAACAAAATGGAAGGTGGAATTAATATCCAGTAAGTCTTTTTTAAATGTGTCCAGTGGGTCTCTTGGGTCGGTTAAATGCATGAGGGAAATATTGGATTGGAAAAGCACATTGTCTTATTTCCAAGGTAAACTAATGAAGAGGCAGTCAGTCAGTAACTTCAGCCTGCTGTGGTGGATATTTGACCGTTTTTGTAAAGATTTTTGTTAAGTAAGTAAACACGGTTCCCAAGGAGAGATTCCAAAAAAGTGTCACCATTGTTATGCAATGATGCCGTCTGGAAAAGTCTGAGAAATCCTGACATAACATGTTGCAGGAAAACTGCTCAGGAGACTTCTGCAGCTTTGTTTTGGTGAGTTTTTATGATAGCACTACCAAACTTATTATATAACGCTTAACAGAGCTTCTATTAATATCTATGAAGTTATTCAAAATGCATTCAAATGTAATTCATATAAATAAACAAAAATATCACGTTTTTCATTTCTGAATCAGTTCATTTAGATATGTTTGTGGTGATTAAATGTCTAGGTTGTGTAAATGTCCAGAGATAGTAAAAATAAATATTAAAACGTTGACTTACATTTTTGACAAATAAAATATTATTTAATAATAATAGTTTGAAATAATATTTTACCATAATTTCATTCACAACAAACAGTAAGGTTAACATTTGCCAACCAAGTCAAAGTCATGAGCCACATGCTTTGAAATATATGGCCTTTTTTCCCTCAGGTTAAATGGAGCGACCCTGGGAAAACTCCTAATAATTCATGACTCAAAAGTTCATGATATTTATGAAAATATAAAATTAATGATAAAGTAGAAAAATGATAAAGATGTGCAATATGTTAAAACCTTTCTTTCAATGTTTAAACCAGCTGACCTGAGTTCTAAGAACTTGACGTTTCAAACTAATTTCCAAAAGATCTCTCCTTTTTATCATTCCAGACATCCTAGTAATTTCTGTGCTTCTCTTGTCCTTGCCATCTCTCTCTCTCACTCTCTCTCTCACACACACACACACACACTCTCTCTCTCTCTCTCTCTCTTTCCCTCCCTCCTTCCCTTTCTCCCAAACACAGCTGCTGTTTTTTTCTTCCTTTCAAAAACTTTAGGGGCTTGTTTTGTTGACGAGATGTTTTTGATATGTCTGAAAACCTAAGAGTTTTTATATATATATATATATATATATATATATATATATATATATATATATATATATATATATATATATATATGTATATTTTTATATAGCAGAGTAGTTAAGTTCACACCTTCAAAAACTTTCTTTTGACGTCAGATTTTTTTTTTTTTTTTTTATAAAATTTTTTTTTTTTTGATGTTCTTGTTTTTCCCCTCTCTCCTTTTAAATGGATTACTCTTCGTAAAAGTTCTATTTTGGTAGGCCAAGCCTAAACTAGCATTTTTTCGTTTTGTTTATATTAAATCCAGTTCAACTTCATGCTGCTGTAGACAGTCAGTCTTTGTCATGGGATAATTGTATTTTCCTAAAGCAACTTCAAGGGCTTGATTGAACATTTGGACGGCAGATCTGCTTCTTGACTTGAGGCTGTGAGAAAAGAGAATAAAATCTGACCTGATCTCTTATAGCTGTCATGGGAGAGGAGCTGGCGAGTCACTTTAAAAGAAAGTTCTAGCGGTCCTCACTGAAGCTCCAAGACAAACCACAAGAATTCAGAGCAGCACTTGGAGTTTCACTCTGAATCACTGGATACCAGACGAGCATGAGGAACTCTTCTGTCTATTTCCTGACCGGTAAATACTTAAAACCCGGGGAAGCATGATGGAAAGGCTCTGCTTATAGATTCCATATGGTTTGTAATAATGCAGGTGTGTATTCTGTTTGTCATCACAATATGCACAAAAATCTGGCAAATACGTTACATAAGAAGTACCTTACACGTTTGCGCCTCGAAAACTACCTTTAGGAAAAAAACGGATCTCCATTAAGTTGACGTGGAATTCACACGTTCACATACTGAGCTCAGCAATCTTATTTCCTTGTTTTAAAAAAACCTAATAGACTACACGAATACATAAATTACATGTGAGGCAGAGGGGAGGTATAAACTCGTATCTGACAGCAGAGCGGTTCATTCACCTGGAGAACACAGAGCGCGATCAGAGCAGCCTACGCACTTTGGGTTTGTCCCATTGAAAGAGACGCGCTCAGTGCGCGCTCCCCCGAGGACGTCATCCAGCGGCCCGTTCGTTATAGAGGAGCGCACCCGAGCCTCTCATCTGTCAATCAAACATGTGGTTCATCAATCTAACTTTGCTCGTTCTCAAGCTGTCTGTGTCTGCGGAGGGATTCTCCACGTGCCAGTCCTACAATTTGGACGACCACAAATCTAAAAGGATCGAGGCGGTGCGCGGACAGATTTTGAGCAAGCTGCGCATCCGGAGTCCTCCAGATCCCGAGTCCAGCCCGCCAGCGGAGTCGGTACCGGTGGAGGTGATGTTACTTTACAACAGCACGAAGGAGCTGCTGAAGGAGCGCGCGCGACAGGCCGAAGCCGCGTGCGAGCGGGAGAGCAGCGAGGAGGACTATTACGCTAAAGAGGTGCAGCGGATCAATATGATCCCACTGCGCACAGATACAAGTGAGTGATAGTTTTATCTCACATGGTTTATTAATGCATATTCAAAGAATGCATTGTGGTAGTGGATGTTTAATTAAACCTATATTTTGTTTAATGAAAGAAAAAAGAAAAAAAAAAGAAATGTCAAACTGTGTAAATATGAGGTGGGCTACAATATCTTTATTCCCAATAACCGATATGCAGTATTTTAATTTTTTGTTTATTTCTGCTTTTTAACACAATGATAACAACATGATTTGGGCTATATTTTATTAAATTCTAATTATAATAGTATTTATTAGGCCAGTATTGCCTTTTTATGACGATATGTTGCACATTTTTTTAAGCCCGATAACCGATAGGCTATGCAATGTTTTCTGCTTTTATTTAGCTTTTTAACCCATTAAAAACAAAATGATGATTATATAGACACAATAACATGTAATGTATGAGTATCTTTTAGGCCTATGCCAGTTTATTTTTTGTTTGCAATCAAAATTGTCAAGCTTATTTCCGTCTTTTGATTTTAATACATTTAGTAACTTTAACTCTAATGCGATTTTTCTATTCTGCACAAATCATGTATTGCTGAACTAATAATCAAATGTACCTTGTCAATAGCAGATCACATGTGCTTCATTTTCATTATAATAATGTTACAATGTCACAGTTCTTGTTGCCCTAAAAAAATAATTAATTAAAAAATAGGCTGTTTCATGCAAAATAATTATATTTATATTATTAGATAATATAATATTTATGATATTATAATTATCCATTTTCTTTTGATTTTGGGTGAAATATGACCAGGAAAAGCTTTTGTGACATTCTCTTACATTCATAGTTTATATGTTTATTCACAATAAAGGTATAGTGTTGAGCATATCACAAGGCATATATCTGATCTAACAGCTATATAGTGTACCTATAATATACAATTTTGTTGCAAATAATAAAGCAGCTTGAGTTTGGTGAGGCCTCTGAGAAGCTGAAAGGGGTTAGTCATTACCTCTGCTGCTTTGGCACCAAGGCAAGTTTTATTTTCTTGAGGCTGACCCTCAGAAAACCACGCACAGACCACAAAGTGTAAACAAGTCCAAAGTGAATCCTGCTTTTGTTCCACAGACTCAATCAACCCTGTTCCTCAGAGCCCGTACTTCAGGATAGTGGGCTTCGACGTCACCAACGTTGAGCGAAATTCCAGTACTCTGGTCAAAGCAGAATTTCGCATCTTCAGAGCGCCAAACCCACAGGCGCGCACCACAGAGCAGCGTGTGGAAATATACCAGGTGAGAGAATCGCATGTGGTTTTTCCAGACAAAAGGCTTGGGTCGTTTCATTGATGAGCAGCAAGAGACAGCACTTGAAAGGGTTTGATTCCTTATATACATATTTTTTAATGGTGTATAGTGCAAGATATAGACCAGCAGATGCATGAATGAGCAAAAAAGCTTGTGGTTTTTTCCTTCACACCCACAGATTCTCAAATCTGATGACGTGACGGCACCGTCTCAGAGGTACATCGACTCCAGAACAGTTGAGCCTCGAGCCAAGGGGGCGTGGCTTTCTGTTGATGTCACAGACACTGTGAAGGAGTGGATGGCGTTCAGAGGTCAGTGAGTTCATCCGGAGGTTTGAACGTATATTTACTGCACGATGAAGGAGAAGAGCAAGTAAAATGAGAAGTATTTCCTTCTCTAAGTCAAATAATCTTTTTCTCTTTTAGAGAGAAATCTCGGACTCAAGATCAGCGTTCACTGTCCCTGCTGTACATTCGTCCCATCCACAAATAATATTGTCCCTAACAAGAGTGAAGAGCTGGAAGCCAGATTTGCAGGTCATTTTCTAATCACTCTAAATTTTTCTGAAAAATAAGGAAGGAAATCAATAATAGAAAATTAAAAACCTTTTAAAATATAGGCTAAATTGTAAAAAATTATGCGTTTAGACTTTTAACAGCCTACTTCAGTGTCCAAATCCATTGTGTATGGAAACAAATTGTACTACATACAATCATTGCTGGTTAAAAATTGAGAGTGCCTACATACATTAAACTCAAACAATAGCTAAGCATCCTAACATGCCAGAGAATAGTGAAAAATAAATATATATAAATAATAATAATGACATAAATATATATAATGCGCGCACACACACGCACACACACACAAAATAAATAGCTTTTTTTTATTTGATTTATTTGTCTTATATTTAGAGTTACACAATGCTACAATAGAAGTTAGATTTTTTGCATGTACCGTGAACCCCTAAAAAGTATGTTGATGCTTAAGTTACACTTTTAAAAATATGAATATCGTTGCATTAGATAATAAAATATCAAACAAAGCAGAATTTATTTTAAAGACAGCACAAGCGCATTTTCAAGCACAATATTTATTTAAGAAAGTTTCGAACTTTAGAAGAAAATTGCAATAAAAAAAGACTTGAATCCCTTGAAAACAGTGATGTTTTGGCCAACTTCAGTGTCATAGGAAATGCATTGCTTCATTTGTTGTTATTGATATTTTTGATTGATTCCTTTCCAGGCATTGATGATGATCTAATAAAGCATAACCGAAGACCTGGCATGACTAAAGGACAGATTGAATTCAGCACAAAAACTCCTCATTTGATACTAACCCTGCTGCCCACCGACCGTCTGGAGGGTCCCACCAAGAATAACCGCAAGAAGAGATCAGCAGCAGACACATCCGTATGCTCACGGTACAGAGAGAAAGAGTGCTGAAGTGTGTGTGTGTGTGTGTGTGTGTAGTATGTGTGTTTGAAAATATTATTTATTATTATTACTTTCTCTGGAATGCTTGATTTTTTTACTTGGAATCAGATATTTTTGTGTAATGCTTGCTTGACTGTATGGTCCATGCCAACATGCATTAGAAAAGCTAAGATGAGACTAAGAAATGAATGCAAGTATAAAAACAGATTCAAAAATCCAGTACAAATGGCTTTGTGCTTACAGTATTTTGTCAAGTCACCACTATTTATAAAGCACTATATGCAATACAGATGGTTTCAAAGCAGCATCACAATAATAAGCAGGAAAATAACCGAATCAATGATACAAACTTCATAAAAATCCACATTCTGTTGTGAAGCAGCTCTAAAAAGACAACCGTCTCAATATTCAGCTCAAGCCTGTTCAGTGTTGGTTCAGTTCTGTTCAATAACTGTGTAAAGCGAATCAATTATGAAACAAGTTCAACTCCGCTATAAGCAGCTCTATGGAAGACAATTGTGTCAGTTAATTCAAGTTTTGTTCTCATCTGATAGTGTCTGTCAGAAGTCCCCAGTTAATGCAAGAAACCAAAAGCATTGCATGAAAAACCAATTAAGAAGCAATAACGAGGCACTGGATGAGACTGATCCTAATGTGTGTGCATGTAAAATAGAGGTCTAGATTGTATTGCATCACACACCCACAGAACACATGCTGGGACTCGCCCAGGGAGTGTCACGTCTGATATTCAGTCTATCCCGGGAGTAAATGCTCTTTTAATGTGTATTTGTTATGTGGAGTGGTTTCTCTGTGCTAAGCAACATAGAAATGGTAATTAGGGACACATTTAAGTCAAATCAGAATTCGTTGCTGGAGACAAAACTGGACAGCAATTATTTAAGGGTTAGTCCAGCAAAAAATGACAATTCATCATTTACTCACATAATCATTCCAAAGTGACTTGATTTCTTCAACGGAGCACAAAGGGTGAATTATTTATTTATTTTAAGAATATCCTGCCCAGAGCTATTATTGCTAACTATAATGAATTGTTAATAGAAATAAAAATGAAATAAAATATGAATATTAGATTCAAAACTTTAACGTTATTCAGTAATAACGTTACTGAACGTTACTGCTCTTATAAAGCATTTGACTTCAGAACACTTGAAATATGCAAAAGTTATTGTCTACGTTTATGATATTTTTACGGTGCTTTTTCTTTCCCCATTAATTGTAACTGCATAGAGAAGAACAACTAGAATCTAATTAAAAATATATTACATAGAAGACAGTAATGTAGACAAGTAATATGTTTAAAATGAATGTGAGCAAATAAGGTTCACATAAATAATTTGTAAAAAAAAAATAATTTCACTCATTTTTAGGTAAACTTCTCTTATAACACAGCGTGATGCATTGCAGCAAATCATTGTCTCCTCTCCAGGACTGATCAGGGCTGCTGTCTGAGGTCTCTGTATATTGATTTTCGTCGGGACTTGAACTGGAAGTGGATCCATGAACCAAAAGGGTACAAAGCAAATTTCTGTGCAGGGAACTGTCCTTACCTATGGAGCGCAGACAACCACTACAACATGGTGAATATTGATCAGGCTGAGCATGTTTCACAAAAACAGTGATCAGTTAAGTGTTGGATGTTAGAGGATCAGGACTACCAGCTCAAAGATCTCACCACCCTGCATCATATTTGCTAGGAAATAGGAAAATCCAGTGCTTGTTTCTTACAAATTTTGGGCTGCTGATTGCAAAAGTAATATCTGTTTTGCTCTAGCACATCACACTTTCTCACAAAATCTGATTTTGTAGCATTTTTGTTATAATGTGAATCCTTTCTTCCTATAGATTTCAAAACTGAATATTTGTTCAGTTCTCAGCCCATTTTCACATGTATGTTGTATAACTGGATCTAAAAACATAATTTTATGACTAAAATCCTAAATCCCCCTTTTTCACTCTATTGCAGATTGCATGTTAAATGATGCATTTTGAATACTCCTCTGTCACTTTATTTATTTTGATAAGTGCATTATAGCTGATACATGTGTATGATTTGAGAAATATAGTTAAACTAGATTTCTCTTCAAACTTGTGCAGTGGTTGACAGAGTTCGCTCTAAAATGTTGCCTTTAGATGTTGCTTTCCATGTCTGCTTACAGTATTTCTCTGTCTGTCTTCCTTTGAGATTCTCCCGCTGTATAATAAAATGAATCCAGAGGCATCAGCATCTCCGTGTTGTGTTCCTCAAGACCTGGAGCCCCTCCCCATTGTTTATTACCTAGGCCGAAACCCCCGTGTGGAACAGCTCTCCAACATGGTGGTCCGGTCCTGCAAGTGCCGTTGAAGCGGTGGAGGGCGAAGACATAAAGATCTCAGACGGAGGACAGGACACAGGTGCAAACTAACATCTCGATAGAATGCATCTTAAAGGGATGCTCCTCCCAAAAATGAAAATTGTCATCATTTACATACTCTCATGTCGTTCCAAATTTGTATGCATTGATTTCTTCTGGCAAACATCAAAGACCATGTTCTGAAGAATGCTGGGAACCAAACATTGGAGCTCCAATGTGACACTGAGGCATTTTTCAAAATATCTTCTTTTATGGTCTACAGAAGAAAGAGGTGAAATGTTATCTTTGGGTGAACTACACCTACAAACTTGTGGGACGTGGAATAGCGCATAATCATTCATCAGCGAAAACCGTCATTGGTAATAGTCTAATAAATAAGCTTTTTAGTCTAATATTTCCTCGCATTTTCAGTGACACACAAAATACACACCAGCAGCGCATCCTTTTTAGATTTTGTACGAAGTTTACTGTAGATCAGTTTATATTTTTGCAAATGTAAATAGTTTTTGGTGACGTTTATATGTGTTTATTTGCTAAATACAATAAATTTTGATTATATAATATATATTTTGTGGCCTTTTGATTCATTTTTGTCACATTTCTGGAAGTTTCTCAAAGTAGATCATTGGCTGTGGCCTTTATATTTATTCACTACAGCCTACTCTCGTGGCCTACTCTCAAAGTTTCCTTTTTTCTTCAAACGATAGCTGTATGGTCTGCACTTGCTGAAAATGCAGATCTGACTAGTGGACTCAACGGCCAGATGTAGTTCGAGGCTAGAAAATCTCAGATGTAAACAGGATGTGAACAATTTCCAGACACCGACCACTCATGGAACGCCAAATTTAAACGCTTGGGGTTCAGGGTTTGTGGTGACATGGCAGAAAGAACAAGTGGGCGAAAAGCGGGCGACC
This sequence comes from Carassius auratus, assembly GCF_003368295.1. NCBI lineage: Eukaryota > Metazoa > Chordata > Actinopteri > Cypriniformes > Cyprinidae > Carassius > Carassius auratus. Next base: position 3,417,676 of record NC_039269.1, on the reverse strand, counting down.
CACTGGGTCCAAATGGCCTGCAGGACGCGTTTCAAACGCACCACGTGATGGCTTTGATTTGTATAATCTGGCAATGCCATCCACACCCTATAATGCTGAGCGATATAATTTTGTCTGATGTGTGGGAAGTCGGAAGGAATGTTGACTTGGCCTACATACATCGGCCTGTTTGTTTTCATTCCTCCTATCAAGCTTCAACGTGTCCTTTAAAAACCTATAGCTGCTGGCAAGGCATTAAAAGTTTGTTTTTGAGTGAAAAGCACTGCTTAAATGTTTATCTGTGGCTACCAGAGCTAAAACGAGCAAATTCCTCTGTCTCTCGCTCAGCGAATAAAACCTTCATAGCTTGATAGGAAATGGGGGATGCAAAGGGAGAGAGGGAGAGCATGTTGTTGCATAACAGTCTTTAAAACGAATATACAAAACTACTTATTGTCGCTTACGCAATGTTGACTCAGCATCCTCTGCAAAAGGCTGACTGGTGGAGCACAAATATGAAACCTTAGGGCATGAAAGAGGACGATCTGCCGTCTGAGGGCCGTGTGGTTTGGGGAGAGCAGTCTGGGAGTGAGAGCAGCCTCGGGACACATGGTTTAGAGTGGGTGTGAATGTGCACAAGTGTTGTGAGAGTTACACTTGAGTCTAGACACAGCAGACTGTGATCAGCCACTGGCTGAATCCTTTCTGAAGCTGAATGTGCTCCGAATCCGAATCATAAATATTGAATTTAATATTATCCAAAACCAGTATGACCGAGAGCAGTTTGTGTGTGTGTCACTGATAACCAGGTGAAAAAGAATTACTGTTAAATGTATTAAAAATGCGTTTGAAATTCCGGTAGTATATTCATTATACAATTGTACATGCATTTAGACTTTTTTATTTTAGGAGTACTTTGGAAATAGGTTCATTCTTAGTTACGAAATGTGCTAAAACACAAGAATACTTTTTGAAACATTTTAGTGTTTGTACAGAAACCATACTTATTTTATGTTTACTTTCTGTAAAAACGTAATAAAATGATTCATACTTTCATAAAGTATATGCATCTTATTTATTACCATATTTAGACCTTCTACGATATATTTTACGTATTTATGTAATGAGCATGTGCTTCAGTCTGCTTTTCAATGTGAAAAAAACAACAACAGTAAAGTATATTAATTCACAAACATTGTAGATTACAGCGATAAATTATGCAAGTGAATTCTTACATTGTATCAATTTATAATTTAGTATTATAAGATTTAGATAATTTAGTCAACTATGCCTTAGTAACCATACCTAAAATCAGTGTTGTCCTGTTTTGCTTGTTTGTGCTAGTTTTTGTCTGCTTATGATATTAATTAGTGCTAGAACCAAAAAAGAAGAAATAACATTTTCTGTATCATTTCTAGGTTAAAAATGAAAAACGAATGAACGCAAAAGTACACGGACAGAGCTGTATATTTTAATCTCATATCAATGAATCTCAAACGTTTCTTTCTGGCTGACATATTTCTTATAAAGTGACTTTTAGGGCTCTTGAGTGTCATAATAACTTTGGATTATAAAATAATGCAGCCTGTAATACACATGGTTTGCTTTATCGCTTTGAATAACAATATCAGTTATTTAATATTAAACAACATCAGATCATCCACTTAAAGATGAAGATGGTTTCAAATTTTCTGTTTCTTTGTTTGGTTCAGCTATTTCCAGGCTTAACTTGGGTTTGTAAAAATGCACTTTATGTGCTTTGTTTTTTTATATATGCATTTATTTATTTGCTGCAATAAAATATACATTTTGATGCACTTTAACAACTAAATATATTAAAATATATTGCAATTAGCTTATAATCTTAAGCATATCTTAAAGAACACTTAACATACAGTAAAAGTTGCTCCAAAATAACACACTTAACATGAATTTAGTATAGTAGAATTAAAATATAATAAGTGCAACTTATACAAGTTGTATAATTATAAAAGTACAACATCAGTGTATTTTTTCTTTTTTTACCTGGGTATTCATTTTTTAATTAATGTTTTAAATCAGATTTTATTTTTATATTTCCCTTTTCATTTCAAGCTAACGTTATTTTGTTGTGTTGTACTGTTTTGAATTTTTAGTAGGTGTATTTTATACAGTATCTTATGTAGATTTTATTCGTTTTTATTTCAGTATTAAGTAACTTTCTTTTTCTTTTCTAAAATAACCCTGCCTCAAACTCTGCTCTGTTCAAGGTGGTTAGACAGGTTATGAAAATTACTTTATAAATTTGCAAACTTCAGCACAAAAGGAAGCCAAGATCCCAGATGTGATGTTCTACACTAGACTTTATGGGGCTCCATGACCACTTATCTTCTTCCAGAACCCGGGGCACTCACGGATTTTGAAAAGCTAGTAAATATTTATAAACTCTAATCAGTAATAATAACTTTTCAGATGATCTCTTTGGCATTACTGATTGAGTCTGTGTTTGTCTTTGTCTGAATCAGAGTCTGGATGGAGATATAAACAGGAATATTCTTGGCCATAGCAGAGTGTGCGTACTCATACAGCAGACCTTAATAATTATAAAAACATATGCTGAAGATAAGCGTCCACTGCAGCAGTTACAATATGGCTTCTGAATGCATACATGAATGCAAAAAGCTCTTATTCATAGTTTGTTTATATATGTAGAGTCTAGAGGAGACAGGGATTTAAATTAAAATTAAATTGAATTTATGCATTTAGCAGACGCTTTTATCCAAAGCGACTTACAGTGCATTCAGGCTATCAATTTTTACCTATCATGTATTCCCGGGGAATCGAACCCCCAACCTTGCGCTTGACAACACAATTTATTTATATATTTATAAAGATTTATAAAGCTAATGTAAAGCTGCCACAATATGCAACCTGAAACTCTGTCAAAAAGAGGATGCCACCCTGATTCAAACTTATGCTAGGTTAGTTTTATGTGATATACTAGTTTATCAAACTGTAGTTTTCACCAGCTCATGCAGGGCCCGCGGCATAGGCGGTATAGGCAAATGCTAAGGGCACCACTCATCCATAGGGGCGCCAGAATGAGAGTGATTTTTTTTTTTACATCTTTTTTTTTTTATAATAGTCTACTATTTAAAAACCATTAATTCGAAATACTACCAAATAAAGCAAAAAAAAAAAAAAAAAAAGTCCGGCTCTTCAATCTTCCCCCGCCCATCGAGTGCTTGAAGTGCGTCAGAAACAGAGCGCGCGCACGATCAGTTGTTGGTAATTTGCTTTACTGTCTATGGTAATTTGTTGTGTAGCGTGCCCGACGCCGCATCCAATAGACAGCACTGCTTTTGTTAACACACAGCTCGTAGAAACGGGCCTGGCAGCTCGCGCCAGTTCTAGACACGGTGAAAGTTTCCTGATTGGGACGGAAGGCCGAATTTACATGACACATTATAAATGAGCATAGTCTGCGATAGATGTAGTGAAAGAACAATTTATTGCATAGGAGTAAGATAATATAATTTCATGGCAGTTATTTTTACCTTAAACTTAATGTTAGCAGTTGTTCTGAGTTCTGAGTCCAAAGACTGTGATTTTGTACAATCATGTCAGTTTAAGACGCATTTTTTATTATCACTTTTTTATTAATGTTTTACTCTACAGTTGTGCGGTTTTGGGGGGGGGATACAGTACAGGCCAAAAGTTTGGAAACATTACTATTTTTAATGTTTTTGAAAGAAGTTTATTCTGCTCATCAAGCCTGCATTTATTTGATCAAAAGTACAGAAAAAATGTAATATTGTGATATATTATTACAATTTAAAATAATTTGTTTTCAATTTATTATACTTTAAATTGTAATTTATTTATGTGATGCAAAGCTGAATTTTCAGCATCATTACTCCATTCTTCAGTGTCACATGTGACATCCAGTCTATCACATGATCCTTTAGAAATCATTCTAATATGATGATTTATTATGTGTTGGAAACTGTAATGTGTGTGTGTCTGTGTGTGTGTGTGTGTGTGTGTGTGTGTGTGTGTGTGTGTATATATATATATGCTAAATCATGAACACAATGACAGGGTGAAATGGGCTGTGATGCATGGGGCACCAGGTAAAATCTTGCCTAGGGCAGCAAATTGATCAGGGCTGGCCCTGAGCTCATGCTTTGAGAAATATTATAAAACACTGTGTTTGTGGAATGTGACAAAGATTACCGTATTTGCCAATGAAAAAAAAACTAGAAAGAGAAGAACAGAGAAAGCATTTAGGAAAGCTATAACTGATTGAATTAAAGCATTATGTCATTTAGTGTGTGTTTTGTGTTTTCCTGACATCTCACGTCATACGCAGAGGTTGGTGTTATTGAAATTTTGGACCCATTATGCCCAGAAGCCAATCTGTGGATGAGCACTCCGGCCAAAAGTGAATCAGGTTTGAAATGGAAACCGCAGCATGGAAACACCAATTGAGTGGTTAAGAAATGACTTGATGTCATCTTAGACAACTTCATAGTTAGATTTGTTTGGACTTTTCTAGCCTCTCTCTTTATAAATGTGGTTTTTAGCTAATCAAGAATGTGATCTTGACCTTTCAGAAGTCCAAATATAGTGGCCTAAACTTGAATTTTCCATTTTGTGGTATTAGAAACAGTAAAGCGAATAATTCTAGAATGTCCTTCTAGATAGAAACCAGCACACCACCTCAACGCCAAGGTTTTTGTATTCTTTCAATTCAGAATGCAAAATCTCCAACCACACAAATGGAAGTGAACAAATCCGAAACACAGTCACTGAATATGTGATCTGATGTCATGTTCATGCACTGAAGCTGATGAGATGTGTGTGTGTGATGTGATGTGTGGGGGACGTCACTTGAACATGTCTTGCATCCTGTTCTTACATCATCAACTCAAGACAAAAAAAGATATATGAGAACACAATGATGCAGTTACTGAGAATTTTCTCTGCCATAGGTGGAAATTACATAGTAAATGTACTAGAAGACTTTCCTGGACTTTCTCTTTAAACAGATATTGATGTTTGTTGTTCAAAATAAAATAAAAATTCCATCCTGGTTTAAACTCTTTGGGAGTTTTCACGAGTTTTTTTAAGTTCCTAAACCTGCGATTCATTCATTCTATCATAACCTTACTCTGTATAAGATTTATGGCACACAGCCTTTATTCATAAACGGTTTTTAACATAATTATATAGTTAAATATTTTTTTATTCAACATTAAAACGTATTGTCATGTTTTCCCAGACAAAAATTATCCAAGTCCCGGTGTGTCAATGCATTTCCACTCAGAAATCGTTTACAGTCACGCACGGGTAACGAAAGGAAACCGCTTCCGTTTCGAGACTTCGGTGTTCTGGGTGTAGAACTTGTGTTAGGCGGAGATGAAGTGAAGAGGTAGAATTTAATGGTGCTTTGGAAGCCCTGTGGAAAAGCTCCTCTGTAAACCTCCACCATGTGTTTGTCCTCTTCCCTCTAAATACCCCCTTCACTCTGCAACCGGCATTTATCCCCACAGCCAGGGCCTTACAAAAGCCATTCCTGGATCCGTCTCACGCTGGAACATACTCGCTTCCTCTCATTCGCCTCGTCTTCCCACACCAAGGGCATTTAAATGCTAATCTAGCTCCATCTGCGCAAATTCACCATCGAAATTGCTTCTTTGTGTAAACATTCTGTTTGTGTACACGCTGTAAAATGTGTTTGGGTGGATATATAGACGTCCGCTCTGCAAAGAGCAGGTCTGTGTGTGTGTGTAAGCCACAAGCTGCAGGGCAAATATAACATTTGTACAAACATCCGACTGATTTATGCTCTGTTGAGCTTTTTTTGTTTGTTTGTTTTTTATAATCTAATACGGTTTAAGAAATGTTTTGAGATTTGCCCAGTTCAGAAGACCACAAGAGGGCGCTAATTAATGGGTTCGTGTTAACCAGCTTCATTTGGCGCGAGTTTGCTCCTACTGGTAGATTCTGAAACTACATCCTCCAACAAAAAAATAAATAAATTATATATATATATATATATATATATATATATATATATATATATATATATATATATATATATATATATATATAGAAAATAAATCATGGATGGAGGTTCCAAAGTAGAAATGTAATAATATGAAAAATGCAATTTTCTATAGGTATTCTAGATCTCCTTTGTCTAAAATCACAAAAAAAAAAAAAAAAAAGAAATGTCAATAAACCACCAAAACATTGTTGGCACACACAAATAAAATGACATTTCAATAAATAATGTGCTAATCTTACAACAAATTGTATCCTATTTCCTGAAAGTATATCATGCAAAATAAAAACTTAAAAAAAATAATCTAAATCATATAATACTACAAAAACTACTAGGGAAAAATTAACAAGCAGTTCAAATAAAATATCACTCCTAAAAACATTTTTGTGGTTTCAAATCAAAATGGTAAGCTATCTCACTGACAACATACAATTTACAGTGAATTCATAATATTCAATATTATGACTAAGATATGACAAAAGGTGGCAGTGACGAATGAAACATTAAAACAAACATCTGATTTGATGAATAATCACATTGCTGAAATGTCCTCAAATTGGAAAATGTAAGCAAATTGCATTGTGGGATAGGCTGCAGCACTACAGTGTGCTCTATTGTCTTTTGCACATTTCAGAAAATGCGGTAGGCCTTTGGGGTCAGTAAATTATTTTTTAAAGAAATTCATATTTTAACTCAGCAAAGATGCATTCAATTGATTTAAAGCAACAGTTAAAGCATTTACAGACTAATGTTACAAACATTTAAATTTCAAATAAACGCTGGAGAAAAAAACTATATATATATATGAGCTGCAAATCATCATATTATTATGATTTCTGAAAGACCATGTGACACTGACGACTGGAGTAATGATGCTGAAAATTCAGCTTTGCATCACAGAAATAAATAACATTTTAGAATACATTACAATAGAAAAGTTATTCTGAATTAAAAAAAAGGCACAATATTACTGTTTTTACTGTATTTTTGATTAAATAAATGCAGCCTTGGACATAAAAAAAAAAAAAGAAGTCTTATCCCAAACTTTTGACACAAGTACATCCTGCACAAATGGTAGTGAGCTATTCTGAACAAAGCCACTATGTTTGCATGGGAGGAAATACATTTTTTTGTACATGAGCAAATAATTTTCATTTAAGCTCTATTTATATGTGTATTTGTGATGGTCTGCATCAGTCACGTTTGGCATCTTCAAACTGTGATGCTGAAAGCTAACAGCTCGTGGTCAAACACTTATTTGTCAGGTTGGAGGTGGAGGTGTTGGAGGGTGTGATGGAGGCTGTAGTTCATTACTGATCTCCCTCTGCAGTCCTACAGGATCTGAGTGGGGAGTCTGTCTCGTCATGCTCCTCCTCTTGGCTTTGCGTTGGCGGTTCTGTCCAGCCGGTTTGATCCGATCACTCAGAGCGTCTGAGGACTCATCAATGTACGCCAGGTTCTCTCCAAAGAAGTCCAGGAGGGAGGGACGAGGTGGACTGCAGCTATCAACCACGACGGCAGGAACATCCTTCTGACTTCCCAGTGATCCGGTCCCTTCAGCTCCAGATTCCAGGTCTTCTGAGTTACGGGAATTTGAATCATATTCATATTCAGACCAGGATTCCGACGGCGTCTCGGATCCAGAGACTGATCCTGTTCCAGATTCTGAAGGGGACCTGGAAATGGTTCTGGACCCGGGTCTTGATGGTGATCTCAGCTCTAACCTTGAGATGGATCTTGACGCTGGTCCCACCATCAGCCTCGATCCTGGTCTCACCTCATACGCCCCATCTAACCTACCCCAGGACCTGGATCGGGACAGCGCTTCAGACCTGATATCAGACCCTGGGGTGTACTTACATGCAGGCCATCCGAGAATCAAGTGTCCATTCTCTCGGACAACATCGGCATCGAGGGAGATCCCATGAGACAATCCCGCCGCTCTCAGTCTTGGATGGCGATGATGGCGGTGTCGTTTCCGTCTACGCCGCCGTTGGAGCTGAAAAGGGTCGTTGAGATCCAGTGGCACGGGAATACGGAAGTCCATGGACATGTTCTGGATGTTCTGAGTCCAGTCTGTTGCATGGGCTCTCAGCTCCTCCATCTAAAGGAAAAACACAGTACCAATAAAAAAATCAGGAATAGGGAAAAAAATGTAAGAAAGTGATTTTTTGCAATACAATAGTAAGAAGGTGGTTAATGACACCCTAAAAATGTTGCCATACAATTTCTTATTGTAGATTTTTTTTAATTTAAATTAAAAATAAATCAACAGTAGTATATATCTTGCATATAAATTAGGGATTTTGATTTTATTTTTAGATTTATTTTAAATAGTCCACTGTGGAAAAACTCAAATGGATGAATCAGTTGTTGATTCTCTCGGTCTCACCTCTGCACGCGTCTTCTTTGACAGCACTCTAAGCCAGTTTCCAATCATTGTGAGGATGGATGCAAAATACGCCAGACCGAACACTATCCACAACCACACCAAGGGCTTGTACAGGGGCGTTCCATCTCTCCTGTTCTCTGAAACAGAGGAAAAGGAAAGATAATGACACAGGGGTGGTGTGGCCTAGTGGTTAAAGGCTCTGGGCTGGTATAGTATAATGGGAAGATTGCTGGTTTGAAGATTGAGCCATGGGCAAGCACCATTGTTCAAATGAGCAAAAAAGAAAAAATTCAGAGTTAAATACAAGTTAAGCTCTACCAAAAATATACACAACCACTCAAATGTTTTGGGTCAATTTTCGGTCTTTTTGAAGTTTCTTATGCTCAACAATAATAATAAAAAAAAAAAAATATATATATATATATATATATATATATATATATATATATATGTGTGTGTGTGTTCAATTTTAATATATTAAATGTCATTTATTATTGTAATGTACAGCTAAATTTCAGCAGCCATTACATTCTCCTTCAGAAATCATTCTAATATAGTGATTTGATGATTATAATCAATTTAGAAAACAGTTGTGCTGATTAATATATTTATGGAAATTGTCATACACTTTTTTGATGATTTAATGTGGATGAAAGAACAAGGGAATAGCATTTATTTGAAACATATTATCGTCTGTAACAATCTAAATGTCTTTATTTTAACATCTTTTAAAATTATATATATATATATATATTACAATAAAGACATTTAGATTGTTACAGAAGATAATATGTTTCAAATAATGTATACACACACACACACACACACCACCAACAGGTAGTGTACGTATATGTGATGCAAAGTTAGTACAAGAAAAAATATTACATAAATGTATCACTGACTAAAATAACAGATAATGTAGTCAGAAAAATGGAAAATTCATTTGATGAATATGGCATAAAGAAATACTAAATGCAAAAGACTAACAAGTATGATAAAAATAAAAAACAGAGAGGCTTAGTTTGGAGTTTGATTATTGATTAAATTACATGAATACAGTGGGAAGACTTCATTTAAATTGAGTTCATGAAACTGCTCCTTTATTAGGTTTGCTGTAAGTCAGTTCTTTTTATCTGTTAAATGACAAATTACTAACATCTCAAAGGATTTTCAAAGACAAGAGATAAGTGCCTGCTCTCGTCTAAAATTACAGCTATCACAATTAACTCTATTACAGGTAATGTCTATGGCTTTAAAAACAGATAATCAGATGATGTAAATGTCTGTAACTTCATGTCTGTCTGGATCCAATGACCACAAAACATCCTGCAATTCCAGGCGTAATACAATACTGAGCTCCTTAACAGAATTATCATAGGGTCACATGACATAGTAAACTAAATCATATGTAATGATTATTGTATGTAGACATCATATATCTGTGCACCTGCCACATAGTCCCCAAAGCCCACCGTGGTCAGGGTGATCACGACAAAGTACACCGCTTCCAACAGGCTCCAGCTCTCCACTTCCTGAAACACCATGGTGGGCACCGCGAGGAAGACTACGCAGCCAATCAGGATGGAGAAGACAGCGGAGATTACACGGACACTGGTGGGCTTCACACCCTTGCGCTGTTCAGCAGGGGGGAAAAAAATCATGATGAAAACCCAGATGATTTTCAACATAGCCTGACAACACAATACAGTTATCTCATCTGATGCCAAGGGGCTGGATTCTCAAAAATCTTAAAATTAGGAAATCACTCAACATGAATTCTAAGAAATTCATAAGAATGTTCCTAAGTGTAATTCTTAAGAAGTCTTTTTTTTTTTTTGGCAGGCTTAAGTGTCTTCTGATTGTATGGTGGTTCTTGCTGAAGAATTGCTGGATGACAACTCAAGGCCGTCTTTTTGCGCTGCATGCAGTTTACAGTAATAATCATAATAAGGCAAGACACTACAGGCAATAACACTGGTTTTGTTTTGTTTTCATGCACTGATCAGATTTAAGATTAAAATTCACTCTGTACAAACCTTTGCGTCTAAAATGTCAACAAATTGAAACATTTGAAACATTTTGAATGAACTTTGAATGAACTGTCGATTAGCAATGGATTATAAATATGCTTAATTAAAAAAAATAAAAAAATAAAAAAAACTTAGCTATGTATTGAACCGTGGCCTAACTGTATTGTTGCATCCCTACTGGAAGTTGTACAAATTAGTATATATTTTATTAGATAATGGATCATTTACATATGTAAATCATATGATTTTTTGTTTTTGTTTTTTTGCAATCCCTAATGTAATCATTCATCTGGGCAAGTATTGTGATATAAGTTTTATTCTTCTTCTTTTTTTATTCTATTCACCTGTTTACTGTTGCCATAAGTCGGCACACTATTTCCATAGCTACTGGTTTAATGAGAGTCCAGCGCTTGTCTTGTCCTTTAAACAGATATTTTTTAAAGAGTCTGGTTCAAGATGGAGCTCAAGCTGAAAGTTATCCTTCATCACTGTCTTTAGAACAACCTTAAGAATATTTAGCACTTAGTATTATTAAATTACTATGAAATGTTTTGTAATACAAAGACAGATATTCCGTGTCAAAAGTTCATCCTGCAAATGCTTAATCCAATTATTACATTATTAATCTAATCTTATGGTCTGAATATTGAGAAGTCACTTACCAAGAACAGAGTTTCTGTCTTTGCCACCGCTCTCCTCAGAAGGGTCCCCAGGTGGTCTCCAACCCCTGCTAACAGTATCCCAAACATGGGGATCCCCACCAGAGCATAAAATATACAGAACAACTGACCACCTTTAGTTTTGGGCGAGATGTTTCCAAAGCCTGGAGGAGAGGAGAACATGTGAACCCAAGCTCCTACAATGGTGATATTCTAAAGTGATAAATGTGTTTATCCCACCGATAGTGGTTATGATGGTACCACAGAAGAAGAAAGCATTGGATAGATCCCATCTGCTGGTATAATTTGATGTGCTTCTGCCATCCACACCTGCTTCAATGGCATCCACCACTTTCTGAAGTGAAAAGATGATATTTGATCAATTTGAGCAATTTATCGACGATGCCCCAGTATTTTACATAAAATACCTGTTGTTATTGTTAACTAAAACCAATACAATTTGTATTACATTTTAAATGTTAATTAAAATTACGCTAAAATATTAATTAATTTAAAATTAAATTAAAAATTAATTTAACACAAACATTTTTAATTAGAATTGTTCTCTTGTTGAAATAAAGTAATAAGTAAAATAAAATAGAAATATTTAAAACAACAATACAATTTATAAAAATGCAGAAAACAAAATTTGTAAAACTAAAATTTACTATAGTATTTGAATACAATTGTATTATTTATTTTATAATTTATTATATATTTCCAGTTATCAGTTTTATATTTTGATTTAAGTTTTAAAATGTTTGTGTGCTTTTGTCATTTTATAATTTTTTAGCTTTTTTATTTATTTTTAATTTTCTTTTTTGTAAGTTTAGTTAATATTTCAACTTAAACATATTTTAAGTTATTTCAGTTTCAGTAAGTTTATATCTAATACGTATACTTTATTATAATTAAAATTAAATTTTGAATAATTTTTTGTCATTTTGAATGAAGACAATTAATGATTATTTACACCGTAAATTTTTAAAGCTGCAAATAAAACAGTTGTGTTTTAAACACGAGTTTTACTTCGAGTGTTACTTACCATTTCTTTGTAGTTATTTGTGAAACATACTTATGTCAAAAAAAAAAATTCAGTGTAACAAATTGTACTTTCGCTTAAGTTTTTTTACGTTTAGGTTTTCAAACTGACCTCTGTGAACTCTTTCAGACTGTAAGGAGTGACGCAGCTGTGGTTCTGTAGGAAAGCCATTTGAGACATCAGCAGCTCACGGTGAGCCCATTCCTCCCTGGACGACTCCAGCCAGCCGAACACCAGAGCCCCCAACACCAAATACAGCAGCACAGCTGCCAGGATGGTCAACAGTGTTGTGTACCGCATGGCTACGAGGTGCTGATGACGTCAAACAAGATGTCACATGCTGTGGAGAAATGTTCTGGAAACTTTCATAATCATATGTCAATCAGGTTAGGTTAGCAGAAAGAAGAACATCAAGGGAAACAGACACAATAATGAAATTATCTCTGGTTATCACAACAAATGAGGAAATGTGAGTGTGGTTTGACTATTTGTCAAAGTAAAGTGGCACCAAAAATATTTAGGATCACTTAAAAGTAAGAATGTCATTGCAAAACAAATCATATAACATTGTCTCATTTTAAACATCACTTCTTTCTGAGAAATGTTCTGCTTGAAAGTGTTTGAGTTCCCTCTCTTTCAAATAAATATCAGCTTTTTTGATATTTTATTATCTATAGTGCATAAGTAACAATATTTCAAGGGCCACTGTATATGTAATAGAAAACTGAGATTAATTATACCTTATCAAAGAAGTTTTTCCAGATCCACTGTTTTCTCCATTTCCTCCATATCAAATGTTTGGTGTAGTCATTTATACACTCTCCATGTCACAGCCTCTTCCACTGCTGCTCACAAAAACCTGTGAGACATAATGGTCAGAAAATGCTGGGAACACCCTGAAACTGACTCCAGATCAGCTTTGAGCTTAAAGCGTTGGTTCAACCAGAAATGAAAATTATGTCATTAATAACTCACCCTCATGTCGCTCCAAACCAGTAAGACCTCCGTTTATCTTCGGAACAGAGTTTAAGATATTTTAGATTTAGTCCGAGAGCTTTCTGTCCCTCCATTGAAGCTGTGTGTACAGTCTACTGTCCATGTCCAGAAAGGACTGTTCCGAAGATAAATGGAGGTCTTACTGGTTTGGAACGACATGAGGGTGAGTTATTAATGACATAATTTTCATTTTTGGGTGAACCAACCCTTTATGGAGGTTTGACCCAGTCCAGACACATAACAGGAGAGTGGTTAAGGCACAGAAGTAAGAAGACAACACATGACGGCATTGAAACAGAACTTCTGGCAGAGGTCTATGTAAACAAATTGTTCTACAGCACTTTGACAGGATCTTGACGCTCACCAGGGCTCTCTAGGGCTTGCTTTGTAGACGCATGGATAATAGCGTATATTATGGTATACATTATGTTGTCACTTTCAGTATTTGCAATAATTTATTGTTTTGCATTGCACTTATTATGATCATAAATATGCAAAACTTGCATGTGTGAAATTAAGAATAAGTTTTTTTTTTTTGTTGTTGCAAAGAACATTAAAAGAACAAAATAGATAATTATAGATGGGTAAAATTATTCAAATAAAAAAAGGTATCGCAAGGTCAGGTTGAAGCCTTTCATTTATTCAATTAAAATGACAATAAGAGATGTTTCTCAGACATTACTTTATTAACCAAGTAGCCTAATTGATACACCCTATAATAAATAGACTTTCATACTATACAATGTCTCTATTTGCTTAAGATTTACATTGAAAGCAAATTCATAATAATTCATAATTTATCTTCACTCTCAGAAAAAAAAGTACAAAGGCATTCAGTGGGTTGGTTCCTTTTTTACCTTGTTTACCCGGTAGGTGCATATCAGTCCCTCAAAGGTACATTTTAGTACTCACATAGTACCCAAATGATACATATTTCAGAGACAGTTTTATTTATGTACCCTCAGCCTGTTTCTGAGAGTGTTTCACATGCAAAGGGAACTATTGTTATCGTTTCATTTTTGATTATTTGCAATGCAGCAGGGACTAAAAAGTTACTGCTCACTTTAATGTTTTCTTTCAAACGTTAACTACTCGTTTCATCATTGAATAGTTCACAACAAAAAAAAACATAAACATAGATGTAAATGTGATCTTACCTCAGCTCGCGGTGGGTGAGGAGTTCCCTCTCTCCTGCAGACCACTGAGAGACAGGATACATACACACATCAGGACTTTCCCCATTCCCAACCTGCCAACGAGAGAAGAAAAAGACGGAGAGAGGAGGGGAGGAGAGAGGACTGTTTGGCAGAGAGACACAAATGAAAGCCGACAGTTTATTCATCTGTTTCAGGTGTTTAAAACATTTCTGTTGAGCGCTCTTCTCTCATCTTAGAATGTAACCCACTGGGGTTACGTCATTATAAACGTTCTAGGAACGTTCTCTGAAGGTTCTTTTGTAAACAGAAAAACGACGTTCCCAGTAGGCTACATTTTGGGAAAACAGCATTAATAGCTGGTTTCAATGTTTGTCCACTCACCAGAATTATAATCTGAGATCCTCCAGAAGTTCTATACTTATTTGCGCGCATTTTATATGCTTTGAAGACTAATAAAATTAATGCAGGTGATTTGATCGCGTATTATAATTCTGGATGCTGATTGGTCAAAACAACTTGCGTTTCTGTAGTCTGAAGGTAAGGTACTACGAATTTATGAATTAACTGCACGTTTAAAAATCTCCCCGGTCTACTCAAATTTGTTACGACATCTGTTTCGAACTTTACATTGCACGTGATAACTTTCGTTAACTCTAAAATAAGTATATCCACTTCACCTGCTAATACTCTTCAACAGTGATGCTACCACAAAACAGAAAATCAAAGACACATTTCTAAAGATGGCTGCCTCGTTGTTTCTCTGGGCATAAGGCCTATAGCCTACGTTTCGAGTCGAGAAACAGTGCTATATCGTAAATAATTCAACAGTAAACAGTTCTTCAGTAGTGTTGCATTTATAAAACACTGTCTAGATAAAATACTAATTACACGCATATTAATTAGAATTGAACCAATTTCATTAAACACAAAATTGCACCTAACCTACTGAATGGATTGTAGCTTACAGCCTAGTTTTTATTTGTAAAAATGAAACGGCCTACCCCTCCCTGAATTATGTAACCTCAATATAATACTGTTTTAATGGAAATATGTACAGTATAAATAGACATAAATTGTCTTAATCATTTTATAAAAACAATAAGACTGTCAAGATTGTGCATTTGTGTGTGTGTGTGTGTGTGTGTGTGTATTTATATATATTCACAAAATAGCACAACCTTCTTAACTAAGTAATGACGTCAGCTATAGTAATGATCAAGCTCTAAATGGACTGGACGTCTGTCATCTGTGGACAGAAGTGCAATGCTAAATCAACGTCAAACTTAAAAGTTCAGAATTCAAAACATTCACTGTAAGGACCGCAGTGGGCCTTCTGGACCCAGCCAAAGCTCAGGAGAGAATAAACAGCACTCCCTGACCGAGCTGATGCAAAGACCAAATGGCCTTCAAATCCTTTAAAAGCTCTGATATGTGATATCACATTCCTAGACATGCCTTTGATTTCTGCTCCAACAATGACTAACATTTGGCTTTTGAAAACACAACGGCATAACACCATATTCATGAGCTATCTTAAATCTATTACACTATTCCGCAAAACAGGTTGTACTTTAACTGTGAAATGACTTGTGCCTGAAGGAGGTTTGTTTAATGACATTATGCCAGAAGTAGATTTCTTACAAATGAGTAGAAATGTTGTGAACCAGAGGAACGCATCCACCATTGAACAACCTGTTCAGCCAAAAGACACAAATGGAGTGATGCACAATAAATGACTGTGACCAAAATTTGGATAACATTCGCTTGCACTTAACTTAACGCTGAATCCACTTTTTTTAGAAAGGGTGAATAGATCTGCTGCCCGTAAATCTTACAAATTTGATTAAAAAATATGATGCGACAAAATTATGGTGTAAATGTAATTTCAAATTCACAAATAAAATGTATTGAAATTAAATAAAGATCCACAAATAAATTATGTTAAAACAAAAAAAATTCAAAACACACAAAGGAATAAAATGGCATTAGGATGTGAGCACTATGTAATGGAAAATAACGAATACTAAAGCAATGTTGAATTAATTTGAGTGTAATTTGCGATAATGACTGGCTGACTGCATTGCATGGCTAATTACCAAACAAATCAATAAAAGGACATGAGATATTGATATGAGCTAAAATGACTTAAATATGAGAATAGAGTGTAAATGAGACCAATGAAACAAGCCCAGCTTTGTAGATTATAGTCAATCATAAAGTTTATCAGATATTATACAAAAAATATTGTAACCAAGTAAACTCCAAATTTAGCTGGTACAGATTTCTACAGTGGGAAAAACAATAACAACACATTTGGATTTCATTTACGTTTAATAAATGTAAATATTCCAAACTGAAAATCCTACAGACCATTTGACATTTAGAAGAAACATATTCAAGCAAAAGTATACACAAATACACAAGATGACAGTGAATCAAATAAATAGATGAATCTAATCAAAAACATATCCAAGCTTCTTAAATGCTTCATTACAAATGGACAATCTTATAAATACTCCACTGTGCATTATAAAGCTGTTAGATGACAGAGAGAGAGAAGAGAGAGAGAGAGAGAGAAAGAAACAGCCTGACAGTGAATTGCCATACAAGGATCGGAAACAGGCTCAGGTTGATCTGAGTCATACCACAGACACACAAACACACACTCTCGCAGTAGTGCACAGTCTTCAAGACGTGTCAGCCAATAAATAAGACTATTCACAAAATTCAAGTGTCATAAAATGGGGGGAAACAACACCTCTACGAAAAAAAAATTCAAAGCTAAATTATAAAAGGCCCCAACAACTTAAATATGCACAATAAGGCTTTTCTTTTGTACTAAGAACAATCAAGGGGGAAAAAAAGAGATCACAAAACTACAAATTGGGTCTATAAATTCGACATCACATGACACAGGCAATGCTCAAATCCTCTCAAGTGTCATTGTGAGCAGTGTGCAGAAGAAACCCTTGACACAACATTAGGATTAAAGAGGCAGTGAAATTCCTTCAGCATGGAAACCTGAGAACAAACACAGACGTCTGAAATGAGTTATATTATAATAACCAGTGGAAATGACTTTAAATGCTTTTCTTAATGCATTACAAACATGTGTTTCAAAGCATGTGCAGTAATTACCAATGGGAGATATCAGGTGTGTATGAGTATTATGGCTCGATGTCATCATCATCCTCCTGAGGCGTGGCATCTCTGCGTGGGAGGGGCACTGCATCAGTTCCCAGAAGCCCCCTGCGCAGGACGTATGGACAAGCCGGCCCGCTGGGAATGTCAGCAAATCCTTCAGGAGATAAAAAAAAGACCATTAAAGGAAAAGTTCATCCTAAAATTTTTATTTGCTGAAAACTGACTCGCCCTTAGGCCATTCAAGATGTAGATGAGTGTTTCTTCATCTGAACAAATTTGGAGAAGTTTAGCATCACATCACTTGATCACCAATAGATCCTCTGCAGTGAATGGGTGCCGCTAGAATGAGAGTCCCAACAGCTGATAAAGACATAACAGTAATCCTCATGACTCCAGTTCTTCACTTAATGTCTTGTGAAAAAGCGGTGTTTGTTAGAAACAAATCAAACACAAGGGATTTTTAACTTCAAACTGTTGCAAAATTTCTCCAAGTCTGCTTTGATGAAAAAACTAACTCATCTTGGATGGCCTGAAGGGGAGTACATTTTTAGGAAATTTTCATTTTGAAGATTGTTTGCGCTACTCCGTTTTTTTTAAAAGTAGTATCTAACCTTTCATAACGACCTCTGGCAGGCCATACGGTTCGTATTCGGTCTCGTCGTAAGCGGCAGACATGCGGCTGCGGTTTTGCCGGATGCGTTCAGCGAGGTGAGCTGGGTTATTGATGGGGAATACGCTGGATAACAGTTGGTTTGTAACAGACTGTGGGGTCGGGTCTTTATTTTGCACCGTCTCCAGCTGATCTCCATCTTTTGGGGCACAGGCATGGACGGATGGCCGCTTGTCCCCCAAAATGAGCTCTCGGCTCTCCTCTGTCTGAGTGGATACACTCTTCACCTCTGTTCGGACCTTGCTGACCTCTACCATTTGACACTGTGCCGATTCATTCTTGATTGGATTTTCCACATCTTTGTTCTTTTCATCTGTTGTTTCTCCATGACAATGTCCATGTTTATCCAAATCAACAGTTTCCATGGTTTCAATCTCATTATGCTCGGTGCATAACACATCCGAATTTTGGGAGTCTGTAGTCCCATAGGACTCTGTGATTGGATTTGACTTGATGACCTCGGTCTGATATTTGGTTGTGATGGAAACACAGATTAGGGGATCTTCCTGGCTGTCCGTACTGGCATCTGCTACTTTGGTCAGATCCTCGGGAGACACTAAGGCAATCGGCTGAGAATCTGAATTACTGTAATCTGTTGGTTTGGTCTGTGGAGGTGACAGCTTGTCTTTAGTATTACTACTCATAATATCTGAGACACAGACAGGAGGACATTTGTTGCTTTTGTAGATAGAGCTGCGTTCACATTTGTGTTCAGCATGTTCTTTGGTCATTACATTCTCATTTCCAGTTGTAAGATCCTGAAAACAATTAAATGAATAGTCATTTGAATGGCATTTTAGTGCAGACAAAAAGAAAGGTCTGTCAACATTTACCAAATTCTTATTATGACTACATTAGAGCTGCACAATTTGGGGGGAAAGAAATCCTATTGTGATTTTTCAGATAAAAATTCCAGATGGTTTACTGCTTCCGGTAGAAATTCGAAGTGCAGATCCGTGCATACTCTATTGCCCACAATACATTGCGCAATGAACAAGGATTTGATTAAAACTATAAACACACAAGAAAAGTGTTAAAAAAAAAAAAAAGCTACAAACATAGCAGATATGCGAGACTGACGGACAGGTAGAGAAAGAGGTTAAGAGTGATAAATAATATCTTACCTGTTGAATTTTTTTTTTAATTTAATGTTTGCGTATTATATTTCATCTGCAGCAACACTGTGAACTTTATAATGATACATTTCATCATTAACTTTTAAATGCATCATTATGCAAACAGAGTTCTCGGCATGATAGACCCGCGACTAGCAGATCAACGTGCCTCTTAATTTCTCTCCAATAAGGTATGAAATTAAATTAAACGAAATATGGATAATGTCAATTTTTACAAGATGACTTGACAGGGCAGTTTAAACTGACAAGATGTACTGTACTGTACCGTTAAAGATGCAGTTATGAGTAGTATGTCCCAAAGCTTGTCTACTATTCTGCTACACACTCAAAAGTATGTACTTTTTCTTCACAAAAAGAGTACATACTTTTCGGGCATAGTATAAGTAAGCGAATTGAGATGCAGCATAATATTTATGGCTGTCTTAAAGTAAATCTGTCAAAATTCCCTTGATCCTTTGACATATTAGTGAGGTCATAAAAACATCCTGTAAGTTTCAGAACTCAAAACTGGCTTGTTAGTCTAAAAACAGCTTATATTGAATATCAGTATATTGATATTTTTAATGAAGTTCCAGACTGCATCAGTAAGAATTTGATCTTTGTTCGCCTCATTTTACCACAGATTTGTTTACAAGCAAGGCACAATTCAACGCAGGATTTTCAGAAAGATTGAAACTAAAGACGATGCTGTGCCGAATATATTGGATCAGACAGTAATGTCATACCAACACAAGTGTGAGTTACTGTTTTTATTACGTGGTCACTATTGCTTTGTTATTACAGATCAGTGATGATCAGTCAAACATCATGTCAGTGATCTAAGTTTGAAACGATCATGTCAGTGGGTGTTTACTTGCGAGTCAACAATCCTCCAGATGAGGGAGGTTAAAAACAGGACAGAAAATAGCATGTTACTTCTAAATTATGATTATTTATTTTTTTATAACATTGTAAGTGGCCCTCAGAGAATAGTACAAAATAATAAAAAGGCACTTCATGTCCCCTTTAATTTCTTAATTTGCAAACGTTAATCCATCAGTTTTATATATATATATATATATATATATATATATATATATATATATATATATATTAGTGGTGGGCCGTTATCGGTGTTAACGTGCTGCGTTAACGCGAGACTCTTATCGGGCGATAAAAAAATATCGCCGTTAATCTATTCTCAAAGTTGGGTTGGGAGCTGGGTCTATATACTAAACAAGCTATGATGACTTTCACCTTGATATTTCATATAACTGACTAGCTGAGGACAGCCTAAAAAGATGTTCAGGACATTTGACGGCCACTGCTGCGCATCGTCACAAAGCTTATCTTTTTCACATGTTTTTACGCCTTACCGCTTGTCGATTTAAACATTAAAGGATCCAAACACAAGACGCCAAAAGCTGAACAGAGTAGCTGGTTACTCGCGCTGTGCGGTGCGGAGAGAGTGAGAGAGAGAGAGATAGAAAGAGAGAGAGAGACGCGTCTCACAGACAGCAACACTGAACCGAGCTCTCTTCTGCGAAGAGAAAGGCGTCTCAAAACACTTGAACATCGAATTTGCTTATTTTTGCTCTTGTGCCGACAAATACATACAAAATATGTCAAAATATCCACCTTGGAAATTATGCTCGAAAAAACTGTCGGTTATTTCTTAAGTGAAAGTAAACAGTTGAGGAAATGGGATGTGTATTATATTGGATGCGTTCATCGTCTCTTAAAGGGACTGCGTCTAATTTAGCTACTGGCTGCTGTTATGTTAATTCAAGAAAATGAAAGAAAATCACTCACTGCTCTTTACTTTGTACTTTTAACAGTCAAACCAAAAATTATTCAGACACCAGATATAATTTTTGATATATATAGCAAAACTGTAATAATGTGAGAAATGTTGAAGGTGTCTGAATAAATGTAGGTTTGATTGTATATTTCATTTTTACATTGAAGACTATCCAGTGCTATTTTACATTTAATTATTTGGTTTCTGTACCTTGACACCAACAAACTTGAAAAAAACTTAAACATTGGTGTGAAACAGGCGTAATGTTGTTTGCACCTTGTGCAATGTGGAATTAGTTTACAGCTTTTTCAAGCACTTTGTGATGCATTTTGGAAACAGGAGATGAGCCCCTTTTCTAATGCACCATCTAGCTTGATAAACCCCTTCTCAAAGACTTACTGTTTGTCAATTTTATTTGGTTAACACATATTCTGAATGCCCTCGGCAGAATTCAAATGAGCCTTTTTAATCTAGATTAATTTCAAGATCACAGTGAGATTAATCTAGATTAAAAAAATTAATCTATGCCCACCACTAATATATATATATATATATATATATATATATATATATATATATATATATATATATATATATATATATATATATATATATATATATATATATATATTTTTTTTTTTTTTTTTTTTGGTCTGAAGACCTCAGAGCTCTTATGGTTTAATTTTGATTAATCATACAGCCCTTTATTCAGTTTATATTCACAAACGATTATGTTAAGCAGGATGTTCACGTAGCCATTTTCCATACAATAAAAATTAATGGGGAATGGGTTGTTAATGCACTAATTGTAACTTTCTCGAATCATTTTCATTGTATAAAAAAGATAATACAATACATTTTTTTATACAGGACTAGAGTGCAATAAAGGAAAGTACATTTAAGGAAAACTTCTCTTCAAAAGTACAGTTCCACACTTCCAACAGTTCAATAGTTCAACAATTTTCCATATGTAAACAATGACTCACATTAAAGCATTATTTACCTCAACAGATCCTTGTGATTCTCTCACATCGCGTGTCATTTGAGTTTCTGGTGACACGTGCTTCCCCAAGTTGGTCTGGTCATTCATGTCAGCTAATGGGGACCAGTGTGTCCCCTCTCTAACAGTGCACTGGTGCATCTTGGTTCTACAGTAGACAGAGCACAGACTGAAGGGTCTTGCTTTAAGGGTCCTACATAAACATCTCTCATTTACTGAACCTATGTTTACCTTCCCCCATCACAGGATCAACATACCCATAATTCACGTTAAGTACCTCAACACTGCCTTTGTAATTATTATGAACAAACACTATTTACATTACTATGTTGCTTATCACATATTTATCTTCAACAAATGCCAGTCACGGGACATTACCTTGTAATTTGGGACTGCGTGTGCAGCTTTCTTGGACTGCAGGGGAGGTACAGCTCAAACTCTTTTAGTACAACGGAAGGGGAGTTGTTGCCCACTGTTTCTTCAGAAAACTTCCAGAGTTCTAGTTCTTCAGCTTGTGTCCTGTTCTCCTCAGAGAGGTGCTGGATCTGCTCTAGTAGTGCCTGAATCTGGAGGACAAAGAGAATAAGAATCAAAAAGAATAAATCAGCTATTCATTAAGTCATTTAGTGCGCTCATTCAAAGTAAAAATGCTGCATGAAATATAAAAATCACAACCAGTCAGAACATACTTTTAGTTGAATAGAAAAAAACTGATTATACTATGGGAGGAGATACACAGCACAACACACACACAAAATGAAAATAAAATAAATGGGTTACTGTGTTCATAGCTGATAAAGACATGATCACTAATTAACATGGAGGCATTTACTACTTACTAAGTGCAAAATGCAGAAAATTTAAATATGCATGTTCAAAATTATTTCATTAAGATGCATTTCGAAAATTGCAACAAAAAAAAAATCAATTTTAATAAAACATACCTGCTCCTGAAGAGACTGAACCTCTGCCTTGGAGCTTTTTGCGTGAAGGACGGTCAACTCCTGTCCCATTGGGAAGCCACTTTGTAACCCTTCCTTTGTGCTTGTCAATTCTTCATTTTCAGTGTTCTCTAAAAGTAAGGCAGCATCTTGTGTAGCACCCAAGTGATTCAATTTCAACTCTTCATTCTCTCGTTTAACAGTCAGAATCTCTTCTTGTATCACACCTCCTTGTAGAGCAAGCTCTGAATTCTGAGCCCTCAACACATTCAGCTCAAGCTGCGCATCCTGTAATTCCTTTGTTACTCGTTCTAGCTCTTTGGGATCACCTGTGGAATGTTCTGGAACATGATTTTGGAAGTTCAGAGCGTCCAGCTGCTCATTTTGCAAAAGAGAAGTTGCGTTCTCATCAATTACTTCACAAAGTCCAGCTGCTTCCGAAACAGCACAAGAATTCGGAGCATTTCCCCAAAGAATTATTTCTGAAGCAAGACATAATTCATGTGGCTTGATGGCTTCAGTTGCTTGCAGCTTATCAGATATCTTATTAGTGTTGGTTTGGTCAGTGTTTTGAATAATAGGAAGCAGTACAGTAGGCCGTGAGAACTTCTCCTTAAAAAAAGTTGGTTGTGCATCATCACTAAACAATTCAGAGTCACTTATGCTTGTGTTGCTGAAGACTGAATCACAGCTCAGTTCTCTTGAGATCTCTGAAGACAGTTCAGGAGGCGTATAGACCTCACTAGGGGCAATGGTCATCCTAATTTGTTTTTCTTCTTCAAGAAGGCCGATTTTCTCTTCACATTTTTGCAATTCCTCGCTCTGCTTCTGGAGGGCGCAGTCTTTGTCGTGCAGCTCTTTCAACAGGTTCTCAATGTGCTTGCTCTGGCTTTCAAAAGCTTGGGTAAGGTGCTTGGTCTGAGTGGTCACTTGCTTCTGTAGGTCCTCCAGCTTTCCTTGAGCTAGTTTCGCCTTCTCGGACTCTCGGTCTCGCGCTGCCCTCAGACGCTCCACCTCTAAAACTAAAACAGAAGTGCTGTCCAAATCTGAGGCACCTTTACTCAATGTTTGAGTCCCACCTATCTCTTCGACAGAGGTCTTGTCCTCTGGTGGTTTAGTTTGTGCTCCATCAGTAATCAGTTCCACTGTTCTGGTTTCTTTGCAGACCACTTTGTTCTGAAGGTTCACAGAGTCACAGATGGACTCTTGGTTGTTGGGAGAAGAAACCAAGTCTTTGTTTTCTGAAACAGCAGGATTCGTATCAGTGTTAGGATGGTGTTCTAGTTGTGAATATGTGAGGGGAAGATTGTCTTTTGATAACTTATCTCCCAAACTCTGAGATTTTTTTAAATTGTCCAGCTCTTCTTGAAGCTGTACAATCTTTAGACCTTCCACTTCCTCTTTTCTGATCCGCTTCCTTACCGCTTCTCTCTCCCTCTCTTTTTCCTCTCGTTCCTGTGCAAGCTGGAGCTGAAGGACTTGTAAGTCCTTTTTCATTCGTGTCATTTCTTCTTCCATGGAAGTCTCCTTTTGCTCCATCTCAGCCGAGACGTTCTTCAGCTGGGAACCTTCTTCCTGGTCTCTCTCTAGCTCTTCCAGCCTCTTTTCAGCTTCTCTTTCTAGCACTTGAAGAGTTTCTCTCAGTTTTGTGCTCTCTTTCTTCTCTTGCTCCAGCTGGGCTTCCAGTTTTGTCATGCTATCTTTGAGCTCAAGAGCTTTGGCGCGTTGCTGCTCTGTCTGTGTCGAGTGTTTCCGACTCAACTGTTTCAGTTTGGTCCTAGCCTCAGATTCCGCTCTTCTCTGGGTTTCGAGGTCTTCAAGTCGCGCCTGAAGCTCATATTTCACATCTCTAAGCTCATTGCGAAGCTCCATGTTCTCTCTCTTCAGAACTTTTAGAGGTGTAGAGTCACGTGTTTTTGTTTGGCCTGATGTGTCATCTACCTGCAGGCTGTAAGAGATGTCTGATTCACCTTTAGGCATTGTGCCGCTGGTTGACTCAGATGTGAACGAGTCTGTGTCCACGTCTTCAATACCTGTGTCTAGTTCAGTCACTGTGGTCTCTACATCAGTCTCACTCAGTTTCAGAGAGTCACTTAGATGTGTTCGGATTCCTTTTCTTTTAAATAGAAGTGTTTCCTCAGACTCAAATTTCCCAATGCGCTCCGAGTCGATGCCCTCTCCTGGCTCTCTGCCGGAGAGGTACTTCATTCTCTCCTCTTCTCTTGTTCGCCCTGTTTTAGGGGCTTTCTTTCTCTGAGAGGAGTGGCTGTAAGGAGGAGAGCGGTCACGATGGAGGGAAACAGAGGGAGAGAAGCAGTCTCCTGCAGAACTGAAGTGAGGAGCAGACACAGCTGGAGGAGCAGCCAGTTGAGCTACAGGAAACAGAATCATCAAGAAATTAGAAACTTGTTTTACATTATAGTGGGATCCTGGGGCATGTTGATGGTATGATGAGATCAATGCTATTTTTGTAAAATTATTTGTTTATTATGTACGACACAAGTGTCAAAGACACTGCTCTGTGTCAAACAGAATGGACAAAACAGTAAAACAACCTTGAACATGTTTACAAGCCTTTAAGAGAATTGTCCATATATACATTTGATTTCATATAATAGTTCAATGCTATGAAACTCAAGAACTGTAGTAGTAATGTATTCAACTACATAACACATGCTCGTATCCAGGTTTCTAAAATGTATGGTCTTATAAACCCTAAATGTAAACAATAATGGTTGGGAGGATTTGGGGTCCAATGCTTTGACATCACAGACATCTTGTACTGTACAGTGATTTTTGAAAGTGCACGGTCAAAGTTTGGTCAGAAGAGGGAGGCAAACACATGGGATGTGTGTTACAGAGCGGGGCCAAAACACACAAACACAGTTCTCTGTGCGGACGAGATTTCTTCCCAACTCACCCTGCAGTTCTTTAATAAGCCTGAGAGCCTCTGCAAGCTCTTCAGTCAACCGCTTTACTTCTTCCTGTAGAGTTTTCTCCTGTTTCTTCGCCTGGCCCAGAGACACAGTGAGACTCTCACAATCTCTCACCGCCTCCTACAGGACGTGATGAGATGTGCACGTATAGAACAAAGCACAACAGGCTTATCAAATGAGATTAAAGACACTTACCACATTTGAACAACCATAAAACTACATTATACAACTGTATTGTTACAGTGTAAAGAATTTTAATAGTAAAAAGTAAAGCATCCAGAATCCTCAAAGTGTTCAGGGTGAGGCAAGCACACACCTAAACACACAAAAAAGCATTCAAGAGGACAAAGAGGTTATTTAACTGTGATCCTGATCTGCATATAACATTACAATGCATTTACATATCATAAAAGCTTTTGGTGATAATAATACCTGACTCTCACACTGTAAGCACACTGTCTAAAAATAAACAGCTTAAACCCAAGCCCCAGCGTGAAACTGAAGTCATAAGGAGATAATGGTGCTATATCTGAGACGTTATTCTGCTGAGTCAGAAACAGGATTGTTGCAGTGTGTGTGTGTGTCTCTGTCTGTCTGTCTCTCTCTTTGACTGGGTCTCTCTGATCACTATGTGTGTGTGTGTGTCTATGATCTATAGTTATATACTACTGTTTAACAAATGAGTACTTTTATTCAGCAAGGATGCATTAATCCAAAGCAAAAGAAAAACATTTACATTATTCAGAAATGTTTGTGTTAAATAAATGCTATTGTTTTGAACCTTCATCAAGAAATACTGAATACATGCATCATGGTTTCCACAAGAATATTAATCAGTATAACTGTTTTCAACAATCATAATAACAAATGTTTTTTAAGCCGAATAACATCCTATTAGAATGATTTCTGAAGGATCGTGTGACACAGAAGACTGAAGGAATAAATTGCATTTTAATATGTATTGTAATAATTTTTCAGAATATACAGTTTTTACTGCATTTAGTTTTTTAATGCAGCCTTGGTGAGCATAAGAATTTTAAAAAATATTTGAGCGGTAGTGTACTTTTGGGGACATTCTCATGGAAATAAAGAAGCTATTTATGTTTTTTGTAATAATATAAAACCTGTATGAGCAACAGTCTATAGTAACTATAAGCTTAATTTAAAATGACTCCATTTAAACTGCTTGGTAAATGTTGTGTGCTGAACCTGTAGCGTTGGTTTGTGTCTCTTTCTTTTGAACGGGTCTCTCTCTGATCAATTTGTGTATTTGACGGTAAGAAAATTAGCAAGAACAACAAAAAAATCCCAACCTATCATAACTTGAAACACCCCTGCCTTACCAGACATTGTGACTCAACCTGGACTTTGTGGTGTTGTTCCTGAACAGCATTTCTTGTCACTCTTGTTGAGATAACATGACAAACTTTGTTATATTTTGATGAATATAAAAGAAAAGATGGCGAGGTACGTGTCAGATTGGTTAAGAGTCAGTGAATCTCTGGTCCCGTTGTTCTAAATAAATTAATTTTTGTAGTTGATCTGAAAAAATAGCATCCACACAATTTCTACGTTTTTAATTTAGACGCAGTATCTCAAATTCTAAAAAGGAAGTCCACAACTAAAAAGGAAGTCCATCACTTAGATGTCCAAAAGACTGTCCAAAAGTTTGGGCTCTGTAAATGTGTGTGTGTGTATATATATATTTATTTATTTATTTATTTAAATAAGTATCTTATGCTCACCAAGGCTGCATTTACATGATTAGAACCGTAATGTTGTGAAATATTCTCACACGGAACAGAAGGTTCAAAAGAAATGCATCTGTTTTGAAACAGAAATCTTTTGTAACATTGCAAATGTCTTTACTGTGACAATTGATCAAATTAATGCATCTTTGCTGAATAAAAGTATTAATTTCCTAAACTGTATTTCTCATGTTGTTGTACCGTGAGTTTGGCCTCCGTCTGTGTCGCTCTCTTCTGACTCTCTTTTAGGTCAGACTCTGTGTTCTTCAGTTTTCCTCTCACATCCTCTAGATCTCGCTCCAAACTCTGCTTCTGCAAACACACCTGAGAGAGAGAGACATACATTCAGCATGTGCCAAGAGAAAGAGCAAGGATCCTCATCAAGTGTGGTAAACTGAGTTTGTGGCACTAATTCCATGCAGGATGCCACACAAACCCAAGTTATGGGAACTATGACAAACAAATGATGAGATTTATTTATGGAATGTAAAATGCAAAAAGTCCCTTTGACGTGTCTTGCAGTTTGACCAGATGATGTGCAAACCATGCAGCATTTACAGAACTGAATCCAAAGGTTTATTCTTGTATATTGGACATTCATGCAAAGCACACATTTGAAATGTTTATGCTCACATTGCATTTTTATTTCTCTCTATAAAAATAGAGAATGTGTAAAACATGCAAGGTTATGTAAAACATTCAAGATTTGCCATAAGCAGAGTTGTACAATCTGTAACTCAGAATTTCAAAACGACACATTCCATGACTTCAGTTCAGGTCACGGTATCAGTTTTGTGTCCCGTCAGCATAGAAACACCATTATTGATCTCTGTATTGACAGACATGTTTGCATCACATGTCTATTTATTTTAAGACACAGTATCTTATCACCAATATAAAAAAAAAAAAAGTAAAAAAAAATAAAGACTTGGTGAAATATGAATGAATTGTATGTGTCGAGAGTGATATTTTACTATGAACACACACACACACACACCAAACCCCTAGGTCATATTCATATCTTCTTCCTGTACTCAAGTCTCTGAAGAATACAAGGCATTTCTGGAAAGAAAAGACATGCTAGAAATTTCAAATCACAGTGAGATTACAACACTGACCTTCGCTCTAGTGTCCTCTGAGGAGGAAAAACAGAAAGAGAAAAAAGGAATAGAACTGTGTGAGAAAACATGAGCAGTGGGAGCATGAGAGAAAGAGAGAGGTGACATTAGTGCATTGACCAGCGGACAGCCATACTGAAGCTCCCATGAGCCAAAGAACGAGAGCCAGAGAGAAAAAAAGAGAGACAGAGGAAAAGGACAGACAGCAGAAGCTGCAGTTTAATCTAAAGTAGAGGCTAGATTTCTGGAAACATCTAGTTTCTGCAAATTACAAACAAAAAGTAGCTGACCGGACTGAAGCTATTTAAGGAAATAGGAGAAGCGAGCAGAGACCAGTGGTGCTAATCTAAACACATCTACGGTTACCGGAGCACTGCTATGAGTTTTCTAGAGCCCAAAGTGTACTGATTTTATTTTATTTTACATATACACTAGTGTGTGCATACAGTACATGTGATGTTCTTTTCATAATCAGCATAGTGCACATGTTCTGAATCTGTACACACACAGTTTTTTGCAATAATTAAATGGTCCACAAGAACACTGGCCTGGCCATTATTTCACCAATAAATAAATAAAAATGGAAGAGATGTATTAACAAAATACTGAAAACGCAAATAAAAACAGATGCCATGTCGATGTTTGGTTACAAATATCCATATTTAAAACTTTATAAACCATAATCTCTAGCTAGAACACCACTGCAACACGTGAATGTTTTCACGCGAATTTTCACCGCTATTGAATATTACCACCAATTCCTCTCCACCTATAGCTGGTGTAACATTAGGTAATCATTTTCATTTTTGGGGGGAACTATCCCTTTAAGTGGTTGTTAGCATGTTGCTAAGGTGTTAAGAGGCGGAGATAAATTTTTGTTAGGAATTTGCTTGGGTTCTGCTCTTTAAAGATAGTGGAATTTTTGTTCTGTGTTTTGATTGCTAGCAAAGTAATAGCACAACCTCTAAATAACTCAAATGAAACTCACTACAAAGCTACACTATATAAAGGCTGAGCAACTCGTACACTGTTCTATTCGATCTAGTTCCTCCTCAGCCCGAGTACCTTGTCATGCTGAGCCTGCAGCGTGTTGTGAAGTGTTCTGGCCTGCTGGATCTCCTGGTTGAGTCTGTTGCTCTCCTGCTGGTGTTGTCTCTCCAGAGCCTGTCTCTCTCTCTGCAGCTCCAACAGCTCCTACAAAAAAACAAATCACGGATAAGTCAATTTGCATTGAACTCCCAACAAACACTGTGAAAAGAGCTATGTTAATGCAACAAAACAACCATCTGCGATATAGGAAGATCATAACTCAAAGCTAAAAACACAACAGTGATGAAGCTGTATATTTAGCAGTAGGGCAGTAAGTGTGTCCATGCACTCCGTCTCACCCTCTGATGTTCTCTCTCCGTGTCTTTCCTGCGCTGCTCTGCGTTACAGCGGCTGGTTTCAGCATTCTGCCTTTGACACTTCAGCTCCTCCTGAAGGTGCTTGACTTTCTGCTCAGAAGCCTGAGCCTATAGACAGGTATTACAAATGACACGTTCTAACCATTTAATGCACAATACAGACACAGATTTTGAACAAAAATAAAAGAATAATAAATGACCCGGTCAGTCTCTTGTGTGATGCGGGTCTGTGCGCGGGTCAGCTGGTCTTGCGTGCGTGTCAGACTCTGTTCTTTGGTGCTGATCTCTCCGTTAGCCTGAGCCAGGCGAGACTCTGCGTCTCTCAAGCGCTCGGACTCCAGCTTTGCCTCACGCTGTAGATTTGACACACGCACACGCAGATCTGAGAGAGACAGACAGTCACAAAATGATTTGTTATCATTCTGACTGATATATGTGGCTCTACTGAAGTTCACAGCGCATAGCTTCCTCTCCAATCCACCAAGAACACTACAGAAAATAAGCTATGCACTTTCATTAAATTCCTGAATGACATCACAAACTAATTAACATGACTGCCTACATTTATGTATATTATATATGTCTGATTCATATCAGAAAAAAAAAACTATAAAAACACTTTTGTTACTTGAAATAAACTGAAATATACAAAAAAAATGTTTTTTAGTTTAACTTGATGTACTAAAAAAACAAACTACAAAAGCATAACATAGCACAGCACATCAAATTCAAATGAAAACAGAAAATATAATAGGATCTCAATGGCTCTAAAATAACACTGGATCAGATTTCAACTAAAAATACAAGAAAGTATTTCTAAAAAATTAAAAGGAAGTATAAATAAAAATATACTTATATATTTTGAAATAAGTAATAAAAAAAACTTTTTTCTCATTCCCACATTATTTTCATGACAATTCAGCATTTATTACCATTCAAATTCTAATTACTTATAATGATCCTAAAGTTTTCTTTTTAAAATATTTCCTAAAAATAGTTTTGCTTCCATTGACTTCACATGAAATTTAAAGGAGTATATTTTTTATTTGGTCATTTTGCCATCATAGTAGGGTCAGCCAGATGTGCTTGGCTAACTTAGGAAATATAAGTGACATTTTTCAAAAGTGTTGGATAGCACCCCTATAAAACCCTTCTCAACCACCTGCTACAGTGAGTTTATCACAGCCTCTCTAGAGGAATAATGATAATGTGTTGTAGAGCTGCAGAAAGCTGTCAGTGTCAGCTGTCTGTGGAGATGACCTCACTGATGACTCACCAACACAAAAAGACAAAACAATGGAGAACAGTCATACCATGCGCGCGCACACACACACGCACAGTAATACTGATCTCTCTTGCTCAACATACACACACCCAGTCTCTCACTAACCAACCTCACAAATGTGTCTCATTCTGGCAACAGATGAGACCAGCATGTGTCAGTGTGTACAAGTCACTCATCTTATTTTATCCATTTTACACTGCAACAATGGTCAGTATTGCACACTGGTATTGCCCAATATAAGCATTTATGCTAACCTATGCTATTTATCAGTGCATTTATATGAATATTGGAAAATGACAACAATGAAGTTCAATTGCGTCTTTACTTTTCGATTGAATGTTCCAAAAGTATTAAAGAGATACCAATCTCATCTCTATGTGATGATGTTTTGATGCTTGATATCCCTTAAAACGTATAACATTTTAAAACAAAGATTTAGGGCCCTATCTTGCACCCAGCGCAATTGACTTTGTACACCGTCGCATGTGTCATTCCTATTTTGCACCCGCGCAAAGCGCGCTTTTCCCTCCACAGAAGCACGTCGCTTAACTAGTGAATGAACTTGCGCTCCCTGGGCGGTTCAGCGCAAAAAAGGAGGCGTGTTCCGGCGCAAACAATCCCTGGTGCTATTTTGCTGTTCCATTAAACAATTGCGCCACTGACCAGAAAAAACCTAGTCTAAAGTCAGTGGCGCGTTGCGCGTTGTTCATTATGCTATTTTAGGGGCGCATGCTTGACCATGATGTATAGCGTGCACAACGCGCATACACTTTGCTCATGTAATCTACACAGACGCAACAGTTATTTTTGCAAATCATAAATTGTTACACTAAAAAAATATTAACACATGAGATGACGGAAATCATGACGCTATTTTGGGTGGGTTTCTCCCATCCCCATACAGCACAACTTCTCTGTCTTTCACTGCTCTTACAAGAACATCAGTCTCCTCGGCTGTGAACCGCTCCTGGCGTGCGCCTGGTAAATACGCCATAATAATAGCAATCCATAATGGAACTTGCGCACCTGCTTTTAAAGGGAATGTTGGATGAAGTTCTGATTGGTTTATTTCACGGTACGCCCAAACCACACCTATGAATAATGAAGCTACTTCAGACCAACCCATTTCAGATTTGCGCCGGGCGCAAGAGCCATTTATCCCGCCGGGAAAATAGCAACAGCGCCGAAACCCGCCCACAAAGTTACTTGCGCTTTGCGCTTTGACACTTGCGTTTCAGATCGTTTAAATAGGGCCCTTAGTGTAAAATCGTAGAAAAGTAGAAACATACTATAGTTCCACAGTTTGGGGTAAGGGAGTTATCTTTTTTTTATATATATTTTTTCATTAAGCAAAGATGCGTTAAATTACAAGTAACAGTTAAGACAGTAAAGATTAATATTTTAAATAAATGCTGTTTTTCTTAACTTTCTAATCATCAGACTAATTATAAAAACATTTTACAGCCCCTACACATTTAAACAGTAGTATATGTCCTTTTATTAATTACTGGCAAAAAAAAAAATATTATTATTAATTGGCCGCTTATATTTGGCAGAATTTCTATATCGGCGCATCCCTGCCTTTTAATGTCACAATCTGGTAACAGAACGCATTTCCCCACAATTGTGTTTGGGTTCAATTCTGTAGACGGGTTAGTTTAGTGCCCCATGTACCGGGACATTATTATTGGAAGCTTGACTACTTCACTCACTAATAATCAGGATGCTTATGTAAATACACCTGACGTTCAATGAATAAACATGATACTCTCCCTTGGTAAATGAGCAAACAGAGCTGTACAAAATAAATAAAACTACACTTCATTTCCTTACACTTCACTTCACTTACACTTCAACTACCTCAAACACACATATTCTTATGGCAAATGTAGGTATGCAACCAATTTATTTCCAGCACAATCTGAAGCTATGACTGATCATAAAAAACATGCAAATACTACACAAATCTGCTCATGCCACGGACCAGGCTGATCTCATTGGCAAACAGGCCAATACACTGTAAACAGTGACTTTGGACTGCTTTCATGATGATTATTACAGAGCAGACAAGCAAATGTCCTGGATTCAACAACCCAGAGAGAGAAATGTAACTCAATCTGTGCTTTAGGATTTAAGCAATAAAGTGCATTGTTAAAGACGCATCATTTTACTCAGGGATGCCTGAAAAACTGATTTAAATATAGCTTTTCAGAGCAAAACTTCTGAAACCCAATAGTGTGCGGAGAAGCTCACCATCTATCTCATTCCTCAAGGCTTCCTCCATCCCTGAGTCACTGTTCTTGATTATGACATCACTGGAGGACAGAGATGGAGCTGGTCGTCCTTTGGGAGTGGACCACAAATCCTCACGTTCCCATGGAAACACCGAGGAGGGGGTGGATGGTTCTGATTGGTGGATGTGTTTCTGAAGGGGTGGGGATTTATGAGGTTGCTGTGGAAACGGGGAGGAAGTCCCGCCCAGCTGCTACGACAGACAAATGAGTCAGGAATTATATTCATAAACAACATATTTCTTATTAAGAGGTTGCTCTTAAAAATATACGTGACTTACTCTAGCATGCTGTGTTTTGCTTTCACTCTCCGATCTGAAACCACCTGCAGAGTTAAACAGGTTATAACAACAGCAAAAGAATATAGATGAAAAGATCTTTCTGGAAGTTGAAATCAGAAAGAGACAATGCAATCACACTTCGTATCATACAATCAGTCCTTAAGGAGCTTCAGAATAATAAAACACTCTTTCCCCGTGCTTAGTCAGGGGATACATTTTCCATTCCATAAAGTAGAGTCAGAGACAGAAAAGTGAGAAAAAATAAAAACGAATGGATTGAGGGTGAGGGGTGCTACCGTTGTTGTCCCAAGGAGAGCTCATGTTCCAACGAGGTGTGGAAAACAATATGGATTCCCCAGAGCCGTTTCCCTTCTGCTGCTTTTCCAGCTCTGCCTCAAGCCTATGTGCAGAGAAAAGGATGGTGCTTGTTATAGGTTGATGTATACAACAGAGTAAAGGGGCAAACAGGCTTCACAAAAACTCATTTAAATTCTGTTTAAATTCTGTAAAATTAGGAAAGGAAAGGACGTGACATGGCCAAGTACAGTGTCCCATACTTGGAATTTGTGCTCTGCATTTAACCCATCAAAGAGCACACACACAGCAGTGAGTATTGAACAAGTACGCACACACACACTATTTTATTATTATGTTTATAGTATTATATTATTTATTAATATTTTTAATTAGCTTTATATATTTATTTTTTCTCAGTTCTCTTTTAAGAGAGAAATTTTAGGTTAACCAACTTTGTTATGTGCTTTTGTCATTTCAATTTTGCTTTATTTTTCATTTCACTCTTAGTACTTCAAATGAAACATTTCATTTCATTTAGTTCAGTTCAGGACAACATTTCTATTTTTTGTTTACATTTGTAACTTTTTTTTTTTTTTGGTTTTCATCAATTTTTTCTTTAATTTCAGCTTCATTACAAATAAAGAAAATTATTTTATTTATTTAAAAGTTTTTAACTGCTAACAAAACACAATAATAGGGTTAAATAACAAATGTATTGAAATGTTCTCTCTTTAGAAAACAGCAATAACCAAGAACTTAATAAAAATACAGGAAATCTCCACTTTAAAGGCATACTCCACATAAAAAAGAAAATTCATTTTCATTTTTGAGTGAAGTATTTCTTTAAGGGACGTTCATATATTGACAGGGATGATGGGTGATGAGGCAAACCAAACAAGAATCCCTTGGCAAGGAGTTACATTTTATGCAAATTCACAGCAACAACCAATGAAATTGCAAAATGTGGCTCTTACATGATCCACTTCCTAATACAAAACACTTGAGTGTGTGTGACTGCTCGGAGTGTGTGATATTGCCGTTTCTATAACAGCAACTTCTCTGATTGGTTGATCTCTCTTTAGGATAGCAAGACTCCCATCGATTTCCTTTTTTTTTGTTTTTTTTGTCCATACATGGGAGTCAATGAAAACCAAAACCAATTTTTTTAATTGTGGTTTTAAAGGATTTTAAAGATTAGTTCAAAAAATTTGCAGCAACCCTAATTTGGAACATTGCTTCATTTTGAATATATAAATACAGTAGTGATGTGAGGATCAATGTAAGAAGAAAATGACATTTCAACTGATTTGGTTCAGTCTGGTATGTAAACAGACAGGATTCTTTGCGTGTGCGCTCTCACCGTTTGATCTCCTGTGTGAGGTTCTGTGTCAGCTTTCTGGCAGACTCGAGTTGTCCCTCCAGCGAATGCACCTGACCCGTTTTGACCTGCAGGTCATGAGACAGAAGCTCTCTGGCCCGCACCTCCACCTGCACCACTTCACGCACTCCTCCCAGCTCCCTGTGAACTGTGGCCAGCTCCACACGCACCTCCTCATACTGACAGAGAAGAAGACGGCACAGAACTCATCCCGCACTGTTTGTGTAACTCTCAGCCAACTTTCCATTTGGTGTCCCTCCAGGCAGCTTTTCAACAATGCCCGAGTGCCTCTGTTAACCCTATAAAGCCTACTGTATCATATTTGATACATGAATTTCTAAAGCCTGGATATTATCATGCCTTCTGTGTTTTGATAGTTCATACTTTTAAGCAAGCAAAGTGCATTTTAGTATAGCTGTAAAAACACACACCTTAAGAAGCAAATTAGGGTTTATTGATTTTCCATACATCATTTTTTTTTTTTTTTGTGGGAAATCATTTAATGTAACTATGATTCAAATTTAATCAAATATGATTAATTAGGCTTTTGCGGATTTAGTTATAAATATATAAATTGATTTACATAAGAATTTCATCTTACTTTCTGCCCATATAAACATCGGCAACTGAACTGAATGGAGTATTTTTGCAGTTTTTTTTTTTTTTGCACCATATTCATATTTTTTTTGAGCACCATATTCTCATTATATCCTATTATATAAGTCATGATGTACCATACTCAAAAAAGGTTAAATAACCTTACTCATAAAAATAAAAAAAAGTTTTCAGACTATTATTTTATGTCAGGCTTTACAAGGTTAAAATCCACATGTACATATCTCTCAATTAAACTGTCATAACTCACCTTCTGCTTCTGTTTGTGCAGAGCTGCCTCAGAGTTGTCCAGCTGCACCTGCCTCTGCTGTCTTTCCTTGCCCAGTTTCTCATTCTGAGCCTGAAGCTGCTGAACCTTCTGTAGGACGTGACCCGTCAGACCCACGGTCCAGTCGTCTCCGGCCCAGCTCATCGCCGCAGATACTGACAGACTGATGCTTCAGAAAGCTCGGCTGCACATCTTCCGGTGCTGAGAGAGAAAAGATACAGAACGATCTTGAAATGTTGTTCACGAGGATCTGGTGTGCTGCCTAAGGGGAGACACTCTCAGCTGGCTGTACGTGTTTCAGACCAGAAATATCAGTTCACATAGATTTAACATTCATGAGATTAATCCTTGTGTCCACATCTTTATATAAAGGTAAATCACAGTGATGGTTAGGGTGTGTGTGTTTGTCAGTGTGTTCATAGAGCCACTCTTAAGGGACTTCTGCTGCCAAAACACCACAAGTTAAACCAAAAACAGAAGATTCGGTCATTGTTTACTCATCCTTGTGTCATTCCAAACCTGTATGACGTTATTTTCAACTTCAACAAAATAAAAAATAATGACAATTGTACTGGTTGTTTTTATCCATGCAATTACAAAGAACGGGGACTGTCAGTTAAACAAACAATAAAACAGATCAGTCTGATTCATGAATGAATCATTCAGACTGCCTTTTATGAAATAGATCAATAAATGAAATGAAACTATTTGACTCGAGAGAACAATTCATTCACAGAATGAACAGGCGAAGTTGAGCTGAGGTAGATGTCAAGATTTTTTGAGCATAATCAGTTATTTCGGTTGATTTTGTGCACAACATTTTCATAAGATTTGGATTAAAGAGCTTGAGTCGTATGATATTTGGTGATTTGATAACCTTTTTGGTAATTTTAGAGATTAAAAGATGTGTGTGTGTATGTGTGTGTGTGTGTGTGTGTGTGTACTGCATTTCAAAAGTTTTGGGATCAGTAAGTTTTTTAGTTTTTTTTTTTTTAAAGCCTCTTCTGCTCATCATGGCTGCATTCATTTGATCAGAAAAAAATATGAAGCAGCAAAACTGGCCAACATTAATAATAAATCAGCATATTAATGACACCTAAGAATTTAGTAATGGTGCTGATGCTTTGATCACAGCAATAAATTATATTTTAAAGTATATCAAAATAGAAAACCAGCATTTTAAATGGTAATACTATTTTACAAAATAAGAGGGTTTTTTCTGTATATTTTGGTCAAATGCATGCAACCATAATGAGCAGAAGAGACTTCTTTAAAACACAATAAAAATCTACTGATCCTAAACTACTGAAAAGCAGTATATATCACAGTCTATGGTATATATACACATACATAAATAGATTTAATTAGTTGATGTTTGTTCTGCAATATAACAACATAAGGGTTGGTAAATAAAGACCTTTTCATTATTAGGTGAACTATTCTTTGAAGGAAACTTGCATATCATTCCATTAAAGCAAAGGTTTGGATAGTCCCACAGACACACACACACACACACACACACACACACACACACACACACACACAGTGAAAGTATCTATTTACATTAACCCTCAGCCTCCTGTCTTTAGTTTTTCTACCCAGTCAATAACAGTGAGAACTGGATTGCTGAAAGAAAATAATGAGGATAATCCGGGCCATGAATCTCTTTGAGCTGTTAAACTGTGAACATCCTGGTCAGATCTCTTCATGCACCTTTATTTCCATTACAAAGCATCATAGACGGCGCTTTCAAATCCAGCTGACGCCAGGCTGCGTTAATAACCGTGTTGGCTACCGAGACGGTCAAAAACAGTCTTGCCTTACGTTTACAGTAACGTTATCAATATACACTGTATATTTACGACAACAAAATTTAGCGAATTTATGAATCCTACTATGACTATGAAATATTGGCTCATTGGTATCAATTAAGTTTCGGGAATGAATGCTATTTAAAAAATGCTCAAATTAATATTCATGAGATAAACCTCCGCGGTAAATTTGCTGGCGGGTTTTGAGCAACGTAAATTTGAATCTGATTTAGTAGACTTTTAGCAGCGCAATAAAAATTGTTTATTGATTGAGAATGACCAACGCAGAGCAATATACAGTCAGTCAGAAAAAAACGAAATGCTACAGTGAAATCAAACAGTGACTTCACTCACCGGGACTTCTGATATGTTGATCTTTTTGAAACACAGCGATCTTGACGTCTTTAACCCCGTTTACGTTGCTGTTAATGAAACACATCCGATATGTTTATCTGTTACATGTGAGGGGTTTGACCGTTTAACGGTTTCAGATTGTCTCTATTTTAACAGTCAGAGTGCACGCGGTCGCTGTCTCGAGCCCCTCAGAACTTGATTTGACGAGAGGCGTGCGATGGGTCCGTGACGTTCCAAAAGAGGCGGGGCCTTGAGAGGTAAACAGAAGTAGTGGCACCCGCAGAACAGTGACAAGATTCACACTTTCAATTTTTTTTTCGAATTTTCAAAAAAAAAATATATATATATATATAAAATTAAATCACACAAATGCTTAAAATTAATCGAGTAATAAAATCATTAAATACTTTATATCAGCCTGTTTTACCTCACATTATTTTACATTTACATTATTTGCAAAGAAGGGGGAAAAATTGGTACTAGTCATGGTTTGTAATGTTATTTGTTGTGGAAACTATCAACATTTTCTATTATGGTTTTATTTATTTTTTTTGTTTTTTTTCAGTAGTGACATAAACCTATTTCATTTTGTGGCTGCCATGTGTCACATGACAAGCATGAGAGAATTTTGACAAAAATTTTTGTCAAATGAAACATGATGAAACATTAATTTTAGTTGAAATTGTTATAGGTTACTTCTACAGAGATTGTGGCGATACATGACATGGTGAAAAATGACTGAAAGAATAATAGGCTTCTTAAAGTAGTAAGATTTTTTTATATATATATATTTAAAATTTGATTGACAGTTACTCAATTTAAGTTAAAATTTTTTAAGTTTTCAGATCTGAAAAGAAAAAATCATAGAAATTTGAGGGGGAAAAGGTTTATGTTATGCTCGATCACAAACTCCTAGAAAAGTTTTATTTTACTTTTTTTTTAACTATACTAGAAATTTGCTGGTTATAGTAGGGAATGTTCTCGGATATTCAGGGAGCGTTCAACATTTATTCCAAGTCATCTGGTCTTTAATGACATTCTCAAGATGTTAGCACAAAAACATGATATGTTGTTGATGGAATGTTTTTAAAATATTTTTAACTAAAAAACAAAACAAAAAAAACAACAACTATATATTAGCTTCAGATGGTTCAAAGAACATAATGATGTTTGCAATTATGGGACATTTCCACAATGTTTTGTCTAAAATTCTAATAAACAATGAAAAAAAGTTAGAAAATGAAAATATATATATATATATATATATATATATATATATATATATATATATATATATATATATATATATATATATATATAAATAATCTTGAAGTTTAAAACAAATATTAAAAACCTGCAGAAATGAAGTACAGAAATAGGATGCTCCTACATCAGCCATGCATTATGTAACACTGCTGGTCACTCTCACAGGTCTACACCTGCATAAACAGCATAATCAGATTATCTCCATCGCCACGGCTCTTGTTTCTGAGAAACGTGTAGGAGTGCTCTGTAATCCATGATCACACATATGCAGATTAAACCTCTGAAGTGCTGAATAGTGCGGAAACCATCACAGCACCTACAGCTCTATTCTCTCTCCCTCTTCTGGGCCTATCAGACACAGACTGTTGGGTACAGATACACAATGATTAAGACAGCGTGTGCATGTAGAGTGGGTTACACAACTCCTTAAGCACCTCTGAGTAACTGATGTTACCATCTGTTGGTGTCTAGCAAAGGAATAGTTAAGACAACAATGTACATTTGCTGAAAAACTACTCAACCTTAGACCATCCAAGATTTAGATGAGTTTGTTTCTTCATCAGAACAGATTTGGAGAAATGTAGCGTTACATCACTTGCTCACCAACAGATCCTCTGCAGTGAATGGGTGCCGTCAGAATGAGAGACAAACAGCTGATAAAAACACCATATTAATCCACACCGCTCCAGTCATTCAGTTAACATGTAGGGAAAAGTCCTGAAACTAATAAAAAAAAAAGCTGCTGGAAAGAAATCCAACATCCAACCAACATATGACTCCTCGACCCATAATGTTGTTTTTTCCAGTGGAAAAGTTGCCTCATCTGAATCAGGAGAGAAATAGGACAACGAAAACAATCCAATACAGTTCTAAACAAATAGGTCAGTGAATTTTAATGTGAGGAAACAATAGAGGATGGACTTTTTTCTTTTTCTTTTTTACTGGAGGAAGCGATATAATACAATTTGGGCTGTTATTTGGTCTGTAAGAGACAGATTAAAGTTAAAACATCTTAATTATGGATTTTTTTATTTTACACACAGATTTTCACTTTACAAGACATTAACTGATGGCCTGCAGTTATGTGGATTACTCATGGATTATTGTTATGTCTTTATCAGCTGTTTGGACTCTCAATCTGACGGCACCCATCCACTGCAGAGGATACATTTGCTGGCTAGTGATGATGTAGTGCTAAATTTCTTCAAATCTGTTCATCCTGGATGGCTTGATGGTGAGTGAATTTTCAGCAAATTAAAAATGTTGGTGAACTTTTTCTTTAATAGATCCGAGTTACCTTGTCACTCATTACGAATTCCATTATAATATAAAAAAATGAACATGATGCTATACATTTCATTTCAGTGCTCACATGTTGTGCATGAGGAGATATTGTGCAATCAGCTCCAGCGGATGAGCAGGAGATCACATCGTATGCAAGGTGTGTGTTCACTGAGCTAATCAGACGGCTAAATACCAGCTGGCATATTTATATAGGATTACATACACACACATTTACAGTGTCTAAAACAACACAAAGGAGAGCTGTCTCATATGGGTGCTTAGACTGGAAACCAAACCCTGGATTTTAACATTCTGGCTCTGCAGTTTTTGCTTTTCAGGTCCAATTTGAAGACATTTGACATTAAAACAGGAAAATAACTCACATTATTTGAAAGGTAATATCCTTTTTTTTTTGTTTTTTTTTTGCAACTTATAAATATATATTCAAGCAGATGTTATTTGCACCTCAGTACAAGTTAATTCTAATGTATAGTTTGCCTCCCAGGTAGGCAGTGATGTATAGAGTGAATACTGCTCTATTCTGTTTGCACACTCATATGTGGATAATTATCCAAACTATTAATTGCATAGTCAACTTAATAATTATCCAAACTACAGCAAAGACTATCAGGGTGCAAATATCTTCACCTTGTTGCTGGCATTATTTAGAGGAATTTAAAAAAAGTGTGGAAATTCAACTACAGTTTAGTCCAAGATCAGGACGCGAAGAAACAAACACGGGGGACAAAGTGTAGATATAACTCTGATAGTATAGTTCCTTAAAGTATAGTTGTTCGCAAATGCAAACTTTCATTTAGTACTGCAACAGGCCTTTAAATATGGACATGGAAGCAAAGTGTCACATATTAATTTAAATATATCTATATAAACCATAAATAATCTGAGGAATTAAAAAAATAAAAATAAAATAAAAATCAGTTTCCCAAATAATACAACAATAAAAACTTGTACAAGAAATTAAAATCATTAATCTAACAACAACAAGAATTATAGTTGAATAATATCATAACATTATAATATTACATTTAATTACTTAGAAAAATAAAATATGATATTTTCATTAATAATATCATCATAATAGAAATAATACTTTTTTTTTAATTAGTATATGTATACTGTATATGCAGACAGACAACAAAATGTTAGATTTTACAACAAAAAAGTCTCAAAATGAAATTGCTGATCTGGTAATCACCTGTTAAAGTGCTCACTGTTAAGACGTGAAGTTCATAACTCAGATTTGAATGGTTGTTGCTCTCACAGATGTTTCCCTGGTCAGTAGTGTTTTCCCTGGAGCCGAAGGTTCCCGGCCAGCGTACTCCAGAGGAGCTGGTGACTAACACTTTAATGCTGGAGCTGGGTGCCATGGTGAAACGGACCGAGCG
Source organism: Carassius auratus (assembly GCF_003368295.1). Lineage (NCBI taxonomy): Eukaryota > Metazoa > Chordata > Actinopteri > Cypriniformes > Cyprinidae > Carassius > Carassius auratus. The sequence goes on along the minus strand of NC_039269.1, from coordinate 3,374,957 downwards.
AATCCGGCTGGAGAAGGCGGCAGCGAGCCGCAGACGCCGCAGCTCGTCCTCGGCAGACTACAGCTGGCTGGCCGGCTCTCAGCCACACGTCCCCTACGAGCTCACGCCAGGAGACGTGCTGGAGCTGCAGGACCTCTGCGCTCAGATCCCACCTCAGCAGTGTGGGCCGGTAATTGTCAGGTAGGTATCAGGTATCAGGTTATGTTAGTATTAGGAACTGAGAAAATCTTATAGATTTTATTAATAGTTTGAATTATTTTTAGTTAAGTTTTTTTTTTTTTTTTGGTAGTCTGTTTTAGTGGAAATGTATATATATATATATTTATATTTATATATATTTATTTTAGGACCCGCAACTAAAACTGGAGGCAACTAAAACTAAATGGAAAATAAGAAATGTTTCCTTGGAAACTAGCTGAAATAAGATCTGGTAGTGTTTTATTTCAGTTAATGCTTATTTTATGTTAACTGCGATTCTCTCAGAAAAAAAAAATGTCTATATATTTTACTAATTGTTTGAATTAGTTTTTGTTGTTATATTTTCCTTTTTACTTTTAATTCCAGTTAGTATTTTTCTATTAAGTTTTTTTTTTAAATGTCTGTTTTTTACATTTTAAACTTTATTGTAAATTTAACCATTAATTACAAAGAAATGGCTAGTAGTTATATTTACTTACTGTAAAAAACAAAACCAAAAAAAACCGTTTTTTGAAAGTTTGAATGTTTTTATTTTTAGATTTTCCTACTTGATTTTAATTTTGCTTAATTATTTTAAATATGTCCATATACTTTTTATTTATTCAGTTTTAGTTAAGTATATCAAGTTGTATCAAGAAGTGTTTACTTAACTAGCAGAAAGTTTTTCTTTTCTTTCTAGTTCTGTCAAGGATTATTTTATTTCACGTAACATTTATTGTGCTTTTAGTTTTGCTTAAATCACCCTAGGTACTGACCAATAAGAGGTGAGTCACACAATACCTTTTAATAGATACTGATATTTGTTTTTTGTTTGAAAGGTTCAGGAAAGTGGTGTCAGAGTTTGAGCCTGAGGTGCAGGATGTCCCCAAACTGTTCCGGGGCGTCCTAAGAAACTGCCTGGATGAGCTTCAGGGAGACGCGGAGCTCCAGGATCGGGCGAACCGTTGGGAAAAACAGCGCAGCAAGAGCCTCTCCTTCGTCACCTTCCGATCCAAGTTCCGCACCCTGAACCGTGGCAAGGGAAGCTTCGGGGGGTCCCGCAACAACCTGCAAGAGGAAAACACGTGGTCTGATGAAGACGAGGAAGCAGCCGAACAGGAGGCAACTGCCATACGCACCAGGAAGGGACGGAGCCTCAGCATGCCAGAGATCACTCCTCTTGAGCAGGAGGCCCAGAGCTGAACAAGAGGAAGACCAGATGAATAGAGACAGAGGAAAGAAGAATTTGAAAAGCTTGAAGGAAATGCAGCCTTCAAGGTAAGCTGCCAATGAAGAGGAAGAAAAGAGAAGGGAAGAAAAATCGGATTCTAGGAGACATCCTGAAAGACTAAAGCTTATGCTTTCTGATTGTAAAACAAACACTCATTTGTTATTTAAACCAAAGAACACGGGTATAGGCATATGTAAGACATATACAGCCTTTTTACTTTCTAATGTGTGCTTAAATATTTTGAATATTTGGATGTAAATATAGATGTGAATATTTGGCATAAATGTATGTGGAGCTCACAAAATACATACAGAGTATGACCAGGTCTTATTTCTGGAGAAAAGGGGGTGGGGGCAGTCATACGGGGAAGAAGGGGGATTTCTAAAATAAGGGAACAAACTAAGATTTTTAAAAAAATTATATTTAAACCACAAAAAGTGGTGGGAAAACGTAGATAAAATAACGTTTATATTTTACTGCAAACACACAACTGGTTAATCGTACACCATTTTTTTGTTATTATTTTTAAGCACTACAATTTGACCATAAAAAAAATAAATAAATAATAAATCCATCAAGAGATGAAAAGTGCTGAATTAACACAAAACATTTTATTTTAATTTGCTGAAACATATTTTTGGCAGGGTTTTTTTTTTTTTTTCGCTCCACAAAATCTCTACAGCCACTGCAAAAAAAAATGTAACATTAGCCATAATCCGTTTCTCAGATGTGTTTTAATATGTACTGTTTGTCCTTACATTACAACAGTGTCCAGTTTATACAAGAGATGCAGACCGTTCAGCTAAAAAAGCCTGGAAACAAGAGTCTTCGTAGAAAGTGCTCATTAAATAATACACTGTACATCGTTCATGAGTTTGATTTGAGATTATGTGGCGTGTGTGGGAGAAAGAAAGTCTGTGATTTACAAAACGAGAGTTTGACCTTGAAAATGCAGCTTCTAAATGAAGAAAAGATCATCTCTGCCAGCTCCCTCTCCGGCTTCATTATTCACAGCATCGCTGATCTTCAGTTCTGTGTGCATGTGGCCAATAGTTCATCAGGCCGAAGGAAACGCATCCAGTTTCTCGAAGTACCGATTGGTTTTTAATGCTATAGTACTGTATAAAACACTGGTCTTCATTCGCATCTTGTTTATTCCTGGACTAAGCAAAATCACAAGACCAGGCAACAACTTCTAACTCCTTGTATATTTGGCAGAATCAAACTTAAAAAAGAAGAACCTGAAAGTTTTTAAACCATATATAATATTACAGACCCCATATTAACAGGGCCTGCGATCAGAAGGCCTCAATACTAGAAGAGAGAATCTCATGAAAATGGTAGAAAATGTCATACTTCTATTTTACCACCCAAAAAGGAAAAAAATAAGTATTTTTTAGGACCATTAAGATATACATACATATTTTTTTCAATTATTTCAATACTAAGCACTATTTCCTCCAAATTTCCCATGAATGTTGATAAACTTACAGATTAAATTATAAAATTATAAATTTACTCATTTATAAGAACATTGGTGAGTATACGATTGCATTAGTTGTAATGAATTTAATTTATACTGTTACTAATAATAAAAATGATCACACTAGATATAATCATTATCATTATTATACAGCAATTATTTCACATTACATATAAGAACTTAGTTTTCATGAAAAAATGACATAATGGTCCTAAAATAGACATCACTTTTTGTCTTACAAATATAATTATAAAAATACAATTATAAATTATAAAATAATTTATACAATTATAAATTATAAAATAATTTATAATTATAAATTATATTAATTATAAATAACTTTTCCCTTGCATCCTTTGGGGTGAAATAGGACTCTGATATTTATTTGTTAGAGATTCACCCATAAATGGCATGCGTTAGATATAAAAACACATTAATAAAGAGTAATGGGGAAGTATTATTATCAGGCTTATTTTATAAGGAGAATCAGGTCTCATTTAATTTACTGTAAAAATGTTATCGCTGATTATGGACAACACTGTCTGAGAGGAACAAACTAAACCAGTTTGGAGAATCAAACCACTTGGGAAAAAGCCTTCTCTTTTAATATGCGATTATTAATAAGAAACGAAGGCCTGAATGTTAATGCAGATGAAGCTTAAAGAGAACAGAGTGAATCAGAACACCCTCCTCTCTATTTAAATACACTGTAAATCTCCACCTTCATCAGCATCACCATCCTCCTCCATCTCCCTCCAGAGTAAGAGAGCTGAAGTCGGACAGTTGACAGAATTAACATCTGACTCAAGATACTCTGACTAACCCACTAATGAGCATCAGAACCCCACCCCACCCCACTCAACCCAGAGTCCGGTCCACTTGTGATTTTGCACATTCGCCCATAAGTCCATTGCCTGTGGACTTAAGTCCATAAGTCCATCCACCCTCCTTCAAACCCTTTGGCTCCGTTTTCATCCCTCCTTATGCTCGGGTATGTCCTTCTCAGGCGAGGAAGACCACAAAGATGATAAAGAAGATGATGAGAACAAGGAATATCTTGATCATGAGCCAGCGATTAGAGGAGACGGACTGGAAGTACTTCAGGATCTCGGTATGGGCCATTTCCACATTCAGCTGGGTGTCCTCCACATTGGCATCGATCCTGGTCATCAACAGAATCAGACAGTGATTATGACTTTACAGTCTCTGACCACAACATCATGATTAAATCAGTCTTAATAAATGTTTTGACTTTTTACTCTTTTTTTTTTTTTTTTCTCCACAAATGCTTTTGAAGTGTCACAATCACATTAAGCTACATTGCGCCTACTATTTTTGCACAAATACACCTAAACACATTTTTGACAGTTTGCACACATCAACTTTTAGACACAAATGCAAGTGAAATTCTGGCACTGACATCGATGCTGACTAGTAAAAAAAAGTTTGTGTGTGGTTTCTACAGCATGTACTGTGGAGTCGGTGGTTTTGCAGTATGTTGATTCATGTGGTGTGTAGTCTGACCTCTGAATCGTCTCTTCCTGCTCTTTGACCATGTGTGCCAACTGCTGAAAGATGGAGCCCAACTCCACAATGGTGCTCTCAATGTTCTGCATGGTATCTGCCCGGCTCTGTATATACGAGTCCTACGTAAACATAACAAAAGGACATATCGTAATGAAAACGGACATTCAACATTTATCATACATGCAAACCTTCAGCTACATGCAGCAGCCTAGACTACAATCCATTCCAAATTTCCTGAGGGACTGATACCTGTTCATCGATGAGCTGCAGCTGCAGAGGGTTTGCTCTAGAGTCCATGTCGATGGCCACCTCTCCTCCAAGACTCCTGGACTCATCCTGCATCAGAACTGAGCTGTCTGCCAGAACCAAGAAATGAAAAAGACTATTAAAGGCAAAGTAAAGACACCAAGTGTGCATACAAAACCATATATGATTTGAGTAATGTGACAAGGTGAAAGCGGTGTCATACTGAAGTTATTGGTGAGCAGAGGAGAGGCGGAGACAGGGGCCTGGGAGAAATGCTCTCTTCTGCTGCGCTGCTGCTTCAGATTCTGAACACACAACAGGACAGACATGCCTCAGTTAAAACAAAGTATTGTTCGCTAATAACAACTGAACTAAATGTTATTAAAACAACAGAAAACTACATGGAACTAGTTTGAAAATCAAAAGAAAGAGCAGATAGTTTCATAGGACCATGATGCACAGGAAGCACACTTTGTGTGTTTTTGCTTCGCTAAGGCTACGATTAAATATTTAAAAGTCTAACAACTGCTTGACACAGAATTGAGGATGTTATAAAAGTGTGGCACTGATCATAAAAAATAAATAAAATAAAAACTCACCTCTGTTCTCACTTCCAGGACTGACTTGAAATCGTTTGACATTGATGCCAACTTGGACTGCAACACAAACATTTACAGATAAGACCGTTTACAGCATGTACTATATCACAGCAGGAAAATGAAAGGTGTGGTGGCTCGTCAAGTCATCATGTCAATCAAAACCAGATCAGCCACCCCTACTGTCTACAGCAGGGGATATTTGAGATGATGCTTCCTGGAGAGTTTGTTATATCTGTGAACTAAAGGAACATCAGATAGATGCTGTACCTGCAGGGATACAACAATTGTGTTGGAATGTGTCTGGATGTGACGGCCATTTTGCCCACTGCGGGATCGTACGAGGTCTTGCAGCTGCGCTATCTGCTTATTCAGACTGTTGATGTCCTGAGGAGAGACAATATATATCAAGAAGTTGCTCTTACACAGTATGCTGAAGGATTCTGGTAAACAGATACCAAGATTCCTACAGGTAACTTCTACAAGCAAGTACAGAGATTCATATAAATATGATTTCATATGACTGATATGGAGAATGACAACACAGACATCACTAACCTGTTTAATAATGTATGTTAGCTCCTCAATCTCCACTGCTTTATCATCAAACAAAGACTTCCTTTTGGCCACTAGGAGTGAAGGGGAGAATAAAAGTTCATAATGACACCAGAGCACACAGTGTACTTCAGAAATAGATAACTCTATATTAGACCTCGAAGTAAACTAGGGAGCCACCAAATAATGGACAAGTGAGCATCAGAACTGTTAAAAATTAAAATACACATTTTTCAACCATAACAAGAGTCTAATATGACAAAAAATAAGAGCATCCTTAAATCTTATTAGTATTACTGACACGTTACTTACAAATTGTAAGCTTTTCAAGCTTGGCAAATGTGTTGCTCAAGTCTTTCCCAATTCTCCTGTTACAGAGAAACAAAACATTTCAGGGGGGCAAAGTTTCGAGGAAGCAGGACAAGGCACATTGAAGTGAAAAGAACTGTGGGCAAAGACCAAATAGGATGGATCTGAACTCTTACTTGGCCATAAGAGTGAAGTCACTGCGCTGTTTAATGGCATTAATGGCAGGTTTATTGTGAGTCCCATTCTGAAAAGACAGAGGAAAATGTTTTATATGTATCGAATTTAATTTCCACTAATAGAAGAGATTAAAGAATAACTCAGCCAAAAATGATAAACATACACACACGCACACACATATATATATTATATATAGGTTTAGTTCAATGCAGATGGTCCATTTGTAAGCAAGTGATGTAATGCTAAATTTCTCAATTTGTTCCCATCAAGAAACAAACTCATTTACATTTTGAATGTACAAGTGCTGTAAAGTGTGTGTGTGTGTGTGTGTGGGGGGGGGTTATATGATCCCCTGCTGATTTTGTAAGTTTGCCCACTTGATTTGATTTGACTTGTTTTGATCCCCTGCCCACTTACGAAGAAATGAAGGGTCTGTAATTTTTACAGTAGATTTATTTTAATGTATAGAGATAGAAAGCCAACCAAAACATCCAGAAAAAAAAAATAATTATTTGATCCCCAAGCAAAACATGACTTATTACTTGGTGCAGAATCTCTTGTTGGCAACCACAGAGGTAAGACTTTTTTTTGTAGTTGGTCAGGATGTTTGCACACTCCTCAGGAGGGATTTTGATCCACTCCTCTTTATAGATTCTCTCTAAATCCTTAAGGTTTCTTGGCTGTCATTTGGCAACTCAAAGTTTCAGCTCCCACCACAGATTTTCTACAGGTTGAGGTCTGGAGACTGGCTAAACCACTCCATGAACTTAATGTGCTTCTTGAGCCACTCCTTTGTTCCCCCGTAGGTATGTTTCGGGTCGTTGTCATGCTGGAAGACCCATCCATGACCCATCTTCAGTGTTCTAGCAAAATTCTCGTTCAAGATTTTACAGTTCATTTTCCCCTCAATGCAGTGAAGTCGTCCTTTACCCTTAGCAGAAAGACAGTCCCCAAGCATAATGTTTCCACCACCGTGCTTGACTGTAGGGATGGTGTTCTTGGGGTCATAGTCAGCATTTCTCTCGCTGCAAACACAGAGTTGAGTTAATCAATTTTGATCTCATCTGACCAGAGCACTTCCTCCCAAACCTTTTCTGAATCATTTAGATGTTTTAAACTTTAAATGGGGCTGAACATGTGCCTTCTTGAGCAGCGGGACCTTGCTGGCGCTGCAGGATTTCAGTACACTGTGGTGAAGTGTGTTTTGCTTGGTGACTGTGGTCCCAACTGCCTTAAGATCATTAATAAGCTCCTACCGTGTATTTCGGGGCTGATCTCTCACCTTTCTCATGATCATCTTTACCCCATGAGACAAGATCTTGCCGGAGCTCCAGACTGAGGCCGATTGAATGTTGTTTTGTATTTCTTCCATTTCCGAATAATCAGACCAACAGTTGTCTCCTCCTCACCAAACTTCTTGCTGATGGTCTTGTTGCCCATTCCTGCCTTGTGCAGATCTTCAATCTAGTCTCTGACATCCTTTGACAGTTCTTAGGTCTTGCCCATGATGGTGGTAGAGGTTGCAATGGAAGATACAGATTGTTTGGACAGGTGTATTATACACCTAACGAGCTGAAATTAGGAGTAACTTCTTAAAGTGACAGGACTAATCTGTGCTCCTCATGGGCATATAACCAATCTGTGGGAGCCAGAATTCTTGAGTGTTGGTATGGGAACAAATACTTATTTCACTCACTGAAATGCAAATCAATTTCTAACCTTTATATTAGACAGTTTCAATGGCAGCAACAACAACAAACATTACTGCACATGCATGCTTTTGTGCCCCTAATTTAACTTCCTGTAGACTTCCAAATAGAATCAATAACAACAACTAAGTAGTCCCTCTAGAGCATAAATCAGATTTACTGAAAATGTAAATTAATTCTGCCAGCAGGAGGTGCTTTAAAGCAGAAGAAACAGAGGTTTCCCCAATAACTGCTGTACACAAAAGAGCGCTGAGCTTACAAACACTACTTTAGAAGGCATATAACATGCAAGATAAAATGAAAATGACATTGAACATTTAACAGACTAATTAAAGATAGTCTTCCTTCAGAAATATAGTGATATAAACACCCATGCCTCATTTAGATTTTATAAATTTGCAGTACGTGCTCATGTTTCTCCAACAAATCCTTTTGGAAAATCAGTCAGTTTTGATATTGTGAGCACTACAAATAAATAAATGTTTGGGAAACAGATCCCACAGCACAACCAACTGAGCCCAACTTCAGTCTACTCATCACCTTAAGTTTAACCTTTAACTGTGTTTGTAGACGGTGCTATAGCCAGTGTAAGAAACAAACATAGACCAGAAGTTAACTTAGGGCCAGGTGCGTGGGGCCAATGAAACGGTCTATGTGTGTGTTTTTTTTTTTTTGGTTGGTATTCTGTCTCTATCAATTAAAATAAACCTTCCATAAAAATTACAGACCCTTCATTTCTTTGTGAGTAGGCAAACTTAAATCAGCAGGGGACCAAATAAATATTGCCCCCAGTTTATTACTAGATTTTTCTAAATAATTTCCAAAAATAAAAATAAAAATCTTTTATGGCCTTAAAGTGAGTAAATCGAGCCAATAACAAAAGTGTAACATGAAAAGCTACAAATATAATAAAAATTTACTTGCATAAAACAGAAAATGAGGATTAGTGCAGAAAGCTTTCCTTTTTTTTTTTAATTCAAGGGAAGTGTATGGGGATTTAGACAGCTTTTATATAGCTTGCATAGTGCCTTTCTAAAGTTTAGTAGAATCAATCACCTTTTACTTTTTCGATGCATGAAAAGAGCATCTCACTTTCTGCCTAGTATAAATAATTTTTCATGACCAAAAAAAAAGGGTCAGCAAATCATGACAAAAATATGTATTTGTTGGGTGAAGTTTAAAAACTTTAAAAGTAAAGTGTGCTGATATTCTATCCTCTAAAATAATATGTAATAAGCAACACATAGTTTAAGCATCTGTGGAAACCACACTGCATTGTGGATTCAATACAAATGACACCATAGTTTCAAATGTATTTAATATTGTCATACCTGTAACTGTCTCCCCTGCAGTGACTTACAAGCCGACTGGAACTCAATTGTGCGGTCCCGACACGTCATGATAATGCAGCAGAACCTCTTTCCCTCAACAGTATCAGGATGTGTTTATGTGACAGTGAATCGGAGGGGAACCAGCTGCTGTGAAACTCTCTGCTGGGGCCTTTATGAGGCCAAAGCAAACACTTCAGACTTCAGATGTTACTAAAAGCTTGGAAGAGTTGACTGTTCTCCAGCGACTCCGCACATCATCTGAGGATCACAGAATCAATCAATCAATGACCTGAACTTTGATTGTCATTTATGAGAAGAGACTAAACAATGTTCTAAGAAGTACTTACACACTCGCGAATACTATAAATACTACAGCGCTTGATAACAAAATAACACAGATAATGGCAACAAATAATGCATAAGATATTCTTAGACATTTCTATAGATACATGGTTGCTGTGAATCCAGGTAAAATAAGCAGGTCATTTAAACACTGGTATGGATGTCACTCCCACATCCAGTAATAACTGACTAATATACTGATCCCAACACCTCAGCTCAACCTTCTTTATAAAATGAATAAGGAACCCCACTCTAGACGAGGTGTACAGGTAACTGGACCATCAGTCATCTGAGCAGAGAGGTAACGTTAAACTGAACTCGGATGCTATCGGATTATAGGCCACCGAGAATATTCTGGCTTCACAGATTGACGCGTAATAACACAAATCAATGAAGGAAACGAATTCTTCGCGAAGATATATTACAAGCTTTTACTAACATGTTTTAAAGACTAAACCTATCTTTCAAGGTGTTTACAGCTATGTTTGTTTGTTAGTATAACGTCTGACGCCGTCTTCAGTCCAGCAGTACGTTACGCAGTTCTCTGGGCGCTAATTGGCTCAAAACTCGACAACTACCGTCTTAATTTAAACCATAATCACTCCAGTTGAGCTTAAACCACTAGCTAAGACATTCTTAACGTCGTTTATAATTTTTTACTTACGGTTACCGTATCATTTCGTCGTTTTTTCCCACAGTATTCCCGGCTTGTCGATGAAACGGAGGTCGGGGTTTCACTTCCACTCCTTACCGCTTCCGGTATGCGTAACGTCACTGCCACGTCCACGATTGCGCATGCTCACGAGCGTGATTTGTGACGCAGATCAGTTTCGTGCGATGTGCATCTTGAAACTTCACTTTATTTTCTAATTTTACATAATATTTATTAGCATTTAGAATTTTTACGTTTTTTATTTACTTTTCATTGCATAAATTAAGTTTTAGACCTAGCATGTTTACGCTTTTATTTTAGTTCTATAATAAAATAATTATGATAATAATAACAATAATAATAATAATTATTATTATTATAAATTCACTTCATGCATCGATCTATTGATGCTTTTAATATTCCCAACCAAAGGTCATCTGTGATTTTAAATAATAAATGAAAACTAAAATAATATATTTAAAATAGAGTTGGAGCCATAGAATTGATTTTAGTTTTAGTTTGTTCGACTGTTTATTCTCATTTTTATTTAACAAAATAATAATTATTATTGTTGTTGTTTATTTATTAATATAAATATCTTTTATTTTGTTCAAAGTGCATTTTATGGCATTTTAGACACAACAATTTTATTAGCAAAAAGGTAGGTCAACGTTTCAAAGCACTACACGACCAGCAGATGTCGCCAAAAAAGTTGAAATTGAGAAACTTTGAAACAATGAAAAGAATAATTTTTCTGACGTGAATATTTAAAGATTAAAAGATTACTCATGCACACTGATTAAAACTGCAATAAGACTTGGTCGTAGTGCACACATCACCAGGTCAAGTGACACTGGTCAAAAATGCTTTTGAAACATAATAGTGAAGAAAGCAATCATGCACTCATCTGTTTTTATGATTGGGATGTTTCTTTGACTCTTATTGTTTCATTTTCTATCCCTAACCCTATACTTAACCTCACATAAACATATTTGGGCTTTCATCGAAACATTTAGCATGTTTCCTTATCCATTTGTAACCTTGGCTGATTTGCACAATGTAGATCATTTTAGATTTTACTATCCTTATGTGAACATTTGGTCTCCACAGACCCACACACACATACATATTCTCAGCAATTTAACATGAAGCAGCATGTAACCTGTTTGATGTCCTCTCAGCGTAAGAGTTGTTTGTGCTCCTTATCTTCTTTGTGTGGATCAGCCACTTCACTTTGAATCCAGCAAACCCTGTAACGTATCACAGGATCTGCAATATTTTGGACTGAGATTGATGACCCAGTCCATTTAAAACAAGATTCACTAGTATCAGTGTTCCCCTTAGAGCAGAAATTCTCATAAAAACCCATTAGAAAACCACTTTTATAACCAAATTGTGAAGGTTTACATTTTTGTCTTTGCTGACACATACATACAGGCTGCGCTCAGACAATGTTGTTGTCTCTGCCAGATAGCATCACAATGCACACATATTCATGTCATCCAGATAGCACCCAGGCCTGCTAGAACACAGCTGCTTCAACAAAGAGATGCAAGGAAAACACGACTGATGTTTTATCATTAGTGCCACTTTGGGCATCAACACACTCATACGCACAAGAGCAGGAAAACAACACAGGACTGTGTGTTTTTAGCTGGAAATGAAAAAAAAGTGGTGAGTCTGACAGCGGAAGAGGACGGCCCTGGAAAAATATCCCTTCTATATTGCCTATAGAAATAGAGGGAGGATAGGGAGAGAAAGACAGAAAGTGGAACAGAAAATTTATTCCATCTTCTGGACGGATGAGTCACTCTGAGTTTTCTCCCTCTCCCGTTTTTTCGTAATCTTGTGGGTAGACTGCTAAATTTAGTCCTGGCGCTGAGCCCTGACAGACAGATAGGCCAGCATCAGCTTTAAAATGAGTCTTCACACACTCACACACTGCAAACACACATTTGGAAACAGTCAAGCATTGAATTTGTATATAAATCCACACAGACAGACTGCTGCATACACACACACACACACACACACACAACCTCACTGCATCAAGCACAGTCATCAAACATTTTGAACGCTGGAGAGGATGTTCTATTTTGATAATGTCACTGGAATCAGATGTCTGGCTCTCTATTAATACAAAATCCCATTTGAGAGTTTAATAAGGGGACCAGATAGTGAATAAAAGCGCCGCTCAGCATGATAAAATCTGACCTTTACAAAACTGTCAGCACTCTTGTTTTTTTTTATATATATTTTATACACACACACACACACACACACACACACACACACACACACACACACACACACACACACACACACACACACACACACATATATATATATATATTATTGATAATAAATTATTATTGTTATACTGCCTTAACAGTATTAAAAATAATCATCGTCACTATCATCAAATATAATCTTTTATTAATTAATAGAACAAATGTGCAGAAAACTGTTATTGGTTATAAAAGCAGACTTCATTTTCTTTATTTTTTATTTTATTTCGGGAATTTGAGCCAGACATTTCTTTGTGAGAAGGATTGATTCACTGGTAGCACTGCATGTATTATTTTTAGAGGCATATTATTGGTTTTATCACTTCTGTTAAAGGCCTATGTGAAGACGAAGTGAGAATAAAACAAGTATCCGTGAATCATCAGACGGGAGATATCAGGTGAGGCTTGTGCTGTTCTACAGGTGCTGGGCTGGCATTAGCATTAGCAGTAAGCAGTGTGTGTGTGTCTCTGTGTGTGTGACTCTGACTCAGCAGAAGTCAAGGGAGAGGAGGGAGAGGGATAATATTATTCTCACATCATTACGGTGCTGGCGGCCCTCTGCCCGAGACTCCCAGACCCAGGTGATAATTATCACAATGTTTCTCTTTCATTATCATTAAACAGCAGGAAAAGAGAAGGGAAGGGGTGGACGACACAAAACAGGGTGGTTGAATTAAGAATAAAACAAAGACTAAAGCAAATATGTGCATTCCCTACAGAATAGAACTGTTGAATTATCAGGGTATAGTGATGGTATCAGATGGTAATACTTTAGTATTTCGATGTGCATAGGCCTATACAATGGCAGTGAAAGATAACTATACACATATACCATATTTACATGATACTCCAAGGTCAAGGTCTTCCTCAAATCATATTACACGTCCACTTATAGACCATATTTCCAACAGATTCAATCTCACAACATGTCCAGGTCTCATTTCACCACAAAGATGAAGTCTATTTTTAGGACCATTAAGATTTTATGCACTATAAATATTATTTTAACACTTTCCATATTTTCTAACTGAAATCACATTACGATGATAAATGATTTGTGAACAATATTTGAGAGAAATAGTCCTTTTGTGTACATAGAAAAAGTCTTAGAACTTTGAGTTCAGCTCGGGGGCAAAAACAAAAGTGTTGCATTTATAATTTTTTTTTTTCAGTATATATATGTTTGCAATACAGTCATGATAATATGCATTAAGGTGAAGAAATGTTCTTCAGTGTCATGAAAATAATGCAATAAAAAAATCAATATAAAGCATTGAGATTTTTCTTTTGATTTAAAAATTGATTTTGAAAGAACTTTGATTTGAAATATGACCCAGACATGTTTCTAAAAGGTTTTTGTGAGATTCACCCAGTAATACTGCAGCATTTCTGCAAGTGACACTTCAGAATTACCAAATCATCACAAATCTATCTCAAAAATAAGACATCTCACTTTATTTATATGAATATATAGCACATTGCTTTATGGCTGTAGTGTTTTTTATATACTGTATGTGTGATCAGACCTACGTTGGAATTTATACACTTACACACACTGTAGACAGAGCAGAGCAAAGCAGGTTATGTCTCTCTGTAACAAATATTATACACACATCCACACACAGGAGAATCGGGCACAGATGGTATAGCAGCAATAACCATTACAATTACGTTCAAACAGACACTCAAAGCTTATATCGTGTATAGACTGTGATAGACTGGTTTCTGTTGGGTCTTGATCTACCTGGATACATACAGACAAATACGGTTCTATGCACAAATTCTTGGAACGAAGATAGTTACTTTAACTTTACAGACACAGAGGTAGTTGATGCATGTCACTGATGAGAGAGAAAAGGCTACGTTTATAGCACAGGATATTTAAAAGCGGCAATAGATCTGAAGTAAAGCCGGTCATCACAAACGAGGAAACAGGACAGCATTTTGACCGGTTCACACAGAATGACAATGCTCTACATGCTTGTCATTCTAAAGAAAATAATATTTCAGTCTTTCTTTCTGGGTTGCAAATGACATTTCATGTTGACTTCAACAAAGATCAGAAGCTTGTGAATGCTGATAACACTTGGATATCTTACATCAGGCGTGAAAGGGTGCTGAGGGATCCTTATAATTTACATTGTTGCAGATAATGACTAAACAAATAATCTGAGAAATCACTTAAAGTGAGGTCAGCCTTGCTCTTGAAAATCATATTTCATTCAATAATGCTACATATATGGTGGAAAGAAGTGTTTGGTTAAATGACCACCATTAAAAAACAATGAGTGATTCTTTCATGTTCGCAGCCTCTGACATCGATGGAAATGAACAATCCTCAACATTGACTGAGAGCTAAATTTTCTGATCTGTATGACTCCGTAGAAATCAGCCAAAAATACTGAATATTCTCGAAACCATCAGCAGCAGCAGATTAAATGTCCCAAAAGAAATGCATCTCAATATAAAAAATAAATACATCATAGTCCCAACCCCATGAGATGATTAAGACTTGACTTAACACACACAGAATTGGGCATTTCCCTTTTCCCGAAGAGTTTCTCAGAGCTTCTTCAGTCAAATTCAACACACGCTCGGCCAACCAGCCCGACTCTATAGGTTGGATTAACAGAGATACACGAAACAAAACATCCTTTAAAACAAAATATACTACAATAACATTAATAATCTTTACAGAATGAATAAGATAAACTCTTCTTTCAGTATCAACACAGAAAAGCTTATATTTACCTGCCTGCATTTGTATGTGTACGCATGACTGTGTGTGTGTGTGTTAGGGAGAAAGAACAACAGACGAAAAAGTGAAAAGGGATAAAGAAAGAGATGAAAAATGAGTGTGATCGGGGGGTGTGGGAGAGAGAAGACTTGTGTTTGGTGAGCACCAGTGGAATATAGCCAGGTTTCTATACGATTGCCATTCCTCTCACTGGCTAACCAGTGGGAAAAGCTTTCAAATCCAAGAAGGAAGGAACTGAACAAAACAAATCAAACAAACACAAAAGGACTCATTGATATAGTCTGAAACCACATTATAAGGACTCATACAGGTCAGGAATAAATTAGGATAGACGCACAGATCCTTATAATGCACAATTCAGAGCACACAGACACCCGTCGATCCGTCTAATTGACCCATCCATCCATTTATCACATGCGGAGGGTCACAGGAGATGTTGTGGATGTTCTCAGGATGAGATACTCTGTTTGTGTGGCGAAACACTTGAGCTCTGTCAACTCTGATGGTCTGTTAACATCCATCCCATCAAAAATTCTCCACTTTAAGTAATTTAGTAGAAAAAAGACTCCTTCCTTATTTAGTTTTCCCCTTGAAAGTTCTCAGCGCACTCGTCATCCGTAGCCTCACACTAGCTGGGTGTCCGTGCCTAGGAGGATCCAATGAAGCTGAACAGAATCCCAAAAATGGTTTTGGATAAAGCTCAATGAGACCTCTATGGTACTTTTAGAGCATTAAATATTCCAGCGATATGCTTGACACACTCAATGTCCACAATACAGTGTCAAATGGTTAAAGGTGCTCTGAAGTTTGGATCATAGTGGCAAAAAGCTTCTGAATATCTGATGATATTCCGCACACATGGCACAGACATGGATAAACAGTGCAGAAGGCATGAATATGGATCTAATACTGCCGTAATGGTGTGGGGGACATAGCTAGATGGGCCAGAGGGTGGGCTTGTGGTTTGTTCCTGAATGCAAACCCTCTTTCTGGATAAGACCCAAACTTCAGAGTCCATGACAAAAGAATAAGCAAACCTTTGACCTCCTCAAAGCTGTGCAAAGTTTGATCAGTGGATTATACGGGTGGTTTGATTTCACTATTCGCTTTGGGTTTCACATCTGAAAGAGAATAAGAAGAGGAAAGAGATTACTCGTGTTGAAAATGCTGAGCAACACTTATTTGAAGTCTTTCATAAACAATTGTAACTGCAAGATAATGCATTAAAATACTCAAACCACCATTCAAAAGTTAAGGAGTGTTAACATTTTAAAATGTTTTTGAAAGAAGTCTATTATGTTCACCAGGGTTGCATTTATTTGATTTTACAGCAAAAAACGTGATTTTATTACAGTTTGATATAATTGCAAATTAAAATAATTGTTTTTCAATTGTATTATATTAAAATGTTATTTATTCATGTGATGGTAACCTGAATTTTCAGCAGTCATTACTCCATAGTGCCCTTCAGAAATTATTCTAATATACTGATTTGTTGTTCAAGAATTTCTTATTATTAACCATGTTTAAAACAGGTGTTGCTTAATATTTTCTGTGGATACTGTTAATTTTGTTATCATTTAAAAACCATAAGAAAAGGCGAGACATTCTCATTCTAAACAAACTTTGATTGTATCAAAAATCATAGAGATAAGAAGCAGAGAGATAACTTTAAACCTTAAATACTTTTGATCACCTTTTGAAGTGTTCATTTATATAAATTCATTATATAATTTAAAAAGTCCCAAAGAACTGGCTTGGCATTCTCATTTTAAACATAGTTTGACTGAATGAAAAAATTCTGTATTTGGCTGTATAGAAAAGTCAATCATTATTTTAAATTCATTTTCGTAGAAAAGAAAGATCAAATTGTGAAAAATAAATAAATAAATACATTTTGATAACTTGGTTTGCACTAGCATACGAGATAACCTTAAATCTAATGAACACAGACTGAAAATTATAAATTATTTAACTTTTCTGCCTTTTCTTTTCTTTTCGGGTCACTAATGGAGAAACACATTCTTGTGCAATAAACTTCCTGATGAAGGGCATGTCACTTTTAGTACCATGAGCTACATTTGAATAAGTTGTATACTCTATGTGTGTGTGTGTGTGTGTACCGGCAGCTGTGCTGGTTAAGTGTCTTCCCTCTCTTTGTACAGCTCATCTCCCTTAAACTGCACCTGCATTCACAAGAAGGAAGCTGTGATGTCATCCTGTGGGTGGGGCATGGAGGACACGCCTCTCTGACAGGTGAAGGAGGGGCGGAGCTAGGTGGTAGAGTGGGAGGGGGAGGGGGAGGGGGTGAAGTTGGCACTAGAGTCCTGTTGGCACGAGAAGACAGAAAATCAGCTGTTAAAGGAACATTAATTTATACCAAATATAAACATTTTGTTTTTATTTATTAAGTGTTAAACTTGTACTTATATGTACTTGTACAGTATGTACCTTTAAGGTACTAATGTGCACCTTTTAGGGGTAAATACTGTACAAAGGTGAACATTTTGAAAATGTACCACTCCACTGATGGCTTTTGTACCTTTTTTCTGAGATTCCAATAAACATAAAATACATATATAAAAAATAAAAAAAACATTTTTAAGCTCAGTTTAACGTGGTGAAAACTTTGAAAAGGTCCTAAAGTCACAAAGAATTTTAAAATAGTAAGAAAAGCCTCCAAGTAATTGAGTAACACAGTTCTGATTATAATACTGATTCTGACAAATCCAGCTCCAAGAGAATTATGTAAAACTGCTATAATGGACAAAGAGCATGTTGGTCCATGCAATCATTAACTTTGCAAAACCAGACCCAAGCCTGCATCTCCGCATTAGACTTGAAATTAAATTCAGTAGCAAGCACTAAAAGACCCATAATGCATTCTGATCATGCACCAGCCCTGATCTTCTTTTTGGATGGCACACCACAGATATACTCTGGATAGTGTCTGTGGCCACCAGTTCTTTGATGACTCACTTGTGATATCTCTGGTGGGCTGGTGGGGCTGTTTTTTTTTTTTTTTACCTCTCCCCCTTTTTTGTTTAACTAAACCAAAACTGGAGACAAGTGTATGGCTGAGAGTTAATTAAGAAAGAAAATCAATCTTTGTGTGGAAGTGGATTGAGAGGATGATAGAGCCAGTGGAGGGGAGGCCGAGGAAAGGGAGGGGCGTTCTGGCTGCCAAATGATCCTGATTTCACAATGACTCCATCCATGGAGGAGGAGATGATGGATAGCAGGGAAGGAAAGAAAGTCCAAAAGAAGTGGCCTCCACTTGCCCTCACCAATGACAATGACAAAGGGGGAAAAGTAGAAAAGGATGGAGGGGAACTTTTGAATTCTTTCCCTGACCAGAATTAATTAATTGTTGTCTGAGTAGAATTCAATGTTGCATGCATAAACGTGCAAATTTTGAAAAAAGAGGGATCCCGAAGAAAATATTCAGGTCTTGTTGACCAGAAACTCATCCATGGGATTCATGTACACTGTTGCTTTAAAATAGGTTTTAATCTTTAATAATATTGATGGTAGTAAATAAATGAAGGCAAAGCTTCTATTTAATGTCCATCAAGAGTAATTTCTACAATGGCAAAAAGGTACCAAAATGTGCCATGTTATTCTTCTTTGAAGAAACTTAAAGTGGAAATTGAAATATTATGGTAAATTAAAATGTTAATAATTCCATACTGAAGTAGCTCTTAAACAAAATTCAGGAAACAAATATAAATTCATCTCTATTTTTTATTTTTTTCCAAGTAAAAATATAAAAACAAGTTATTATTATTTATTCAAAAATAAGATTAATTTGAGAAGCAAAATTGAGTACAATATCAATAATTTTTTTTTTATGTTAAACCTCATTACATTTTGTCACTGAGGTTAATTAACTTAATTCAGGATATATATTTTCTGAAAACATCCTAAAATTGTTCACAGTTTAGCTTCTCATGTACATTTATCTTGTTTTAAGAACATTCAGATGTTTCTATTGGAAATTAAGAAGAAAAAAACTGATTAGGACATATTTAATATGTTACATCACAGTATTTTTTTCTATTAACAAATTATGAACTTACAGCTTTTTTACTATGTGTTTCTTTCGTTTCTGTTTACCCCTTTGTCGCTTTCTGCCTTTTCTTGTTTTCTGTGGTCCTTGCCTAAAAAAATTGATAAAGTACATCATCATGACTCAGTTCAGCTAAAATGTGTTTCCACAAACGTCGTATGTCAACATAAAAAGTATTAAACTGCATTTACATTTCTGCTTCAGAGATTTAATTCGGAGAGACTTGAGATGACTTTATCAAGTCTTAATTCTTGTGATCCTTTAACCCTGGTCTCTCTGAGGCTCCTCAGGGGCCAGTGGCCAAATGAAACAATAAAATAAATGTTCTGTTCCGTTTCCCAACAAAGGAGGGTTCTAGGTTCTGACTCCCTTCCAACAGTGCAAGACGCACGCCAGCTGGACACAAACACACACACACACACACACACACACACACACACACACTCACTCACATACACCAAAGCAACTGATTGAGTCTTTTAGAAGTCAGGCATCTTTTTTGCAAATTACAAATGCAGTGTTTTATGCCCTCCACAGACTGTGACTGTGCCACATAGATCTATTACTTGAATATAATATGTATATATATATATATATATATATATATATATATATATATATTGTGCGATGATGACACATATCGAATTTTAAGATATGATGCAATTTAGTATAGAAAAAAAATGTCATCAGCATGCACTAGTGGTAAACAAATAGAGCAAGATAATATAGTAAAGGCAATTATGTTTTTTTGTTTTTTTAAAAGAAGAGGAGGTGGCATGTGATGACAATAAATTCCTTTAAAATCCCATATACTGGTATTCCTTTAAGTTCTTTTCGCCTCCATAACATGTCGCACTGATCAGTACGTCTTTTCATGTTGCACTTTTATTGGCTAGGCACACGGTTTGTGCAATAGACATAAATGACGCCTCAAATGATTTGACTCACTTTTCAAAGCAATCAGATTTGTGTTTTTTGCCTGGAGGATCTTGAACAGGACTATGAAAGAGATATTTAGAAGAAGCAGTAGCTGTTCTCTTTAACATTAGGATCAGCGTAAACTAGTATCATAGCAGAACAGAGTAAACACCTTCTGCCTTTCACACACAATTAACTCACCATGCAACCATCTCCATGGAGTTAATGTGTGTGTGTGTGTGTGTGTGTGTGTGTGTGTGTGTGTGTGTGTGTGTGTGTGTGTGTGTGTGTGTGTGCATGTTTGCGTGTGTGCAGTGGGGCAAAGGCAAGCACGGGCAAATGCTGTTCACACTGAACCTTCACATCTCTCTCTCTCTCTCTCTCTCTCCCACACACACACACACACACACACACACAAATAAACAATTTACCTGGTTGGCTCTGCTGCATAAAGATTTGCTTTTAGCCTGTATGGAAAAGACAGACCGTAAAAACAAAATGATAATACAATTTACAATTAATTATCTTAACATTATCATAGCATATACACATGGATATTCAAGTACTTATTTATTTATTATTTATTTATTTATTATATATTTATTTTTGCTTATATATCATTTTAAATAAACCCCTAGTGATTAGTATTAAACTTTTTCCATAATATATATATTTTTTTTTTCAGTGAAAAAGTCACCTTGTCTGAATCAAGAGATAAACATTCACACATCAAGCATCGTTTACAAGTGAAAACAGTCCAAGACCGTTCTGAACAAATATGTCAGGGGATCTTGATATGAAAGAACATGAGAGGATGGAGGTTTTCACTAGAGGAAGTGCTATGGATTTGGTCAGAAGCAACAGTTTAAAGTTAAAAAGGATCTTTGATGGATCTGTTTCTTAGTGTTTCACTTCATAAGACATTAACTGATGGACTGGAGTTGTGTGGATTACTTGTGGATTATTGTGCTAAATTTATCCAAATCTGTGGCAGTGAAGAAACTAATTCAACTGCATCTTGGCTGACCTGAGGATAAGTACATTTTCAGCAAATGTTAATTTTCAGATGAACTACTCCTTTAAGATATGATTTGGACCAGTAATGGTAAACAGTAATGCTTCATGCTTAAGCAACCGCATAACAACCATACAAAACATTATTCATATGTATTACTCTGCATACTTTCGCATGAGATAATGTCAGAATTGTGTAAATGCCAGTAGTATTTAATTGTGCATATACATTTTTCATAAGATAATGGTCCTAGCATGTGAGAGTTTACACATTATGAGTAACATAAATGTTTTATTGCATGATAACGTGAGCCTTAGTGGAAGAATCAGACTGGATACAGTTAATAATGTTGGCCGGTTGCCTGTGTGGTTAGCGTGGGTGTTTAAGTAACTCGGGGTTGGTCAACAGTGGTGAGTTTAGTTTGTATGGGGCAGATCAGTATAACAAAGAGAGGATAGAGAGGCGAGCACATGTGAATGCTCTTACCGAACGCTCTGCTTCACCCCTGGCCTTAATCCGAACCCCACAACCTCTGAAAAGGCTTTTGAGGAGAACTTCACAATGACCCGATAAAGAGCTGATGTTGACAGCTTGGCTAGACGCCAACAGAAGAGTGTTTTTTGAGGGTGACAACTTTCTGTGACTGGGTTCAGGAAGTAGTCCGTGGGGAGATGGGGTCATTCCCCATGTGACAAACTGGGTGGAAGTGCACTTTTGTGTGAGAGGGGGGATCTGAAAGTCAGATAGGCTTTGGATTGGTGTGTGTGTGTGTGGGTGTGTGGGTTGGTTGGGTTTATTTAGATATTCTTAGGGCATGAAATTCCCCCCACAAGTTGGCAAACTGTGACAAAACCTTCTTTCTGAGTGTGTTTTAAGGGTAAAATTGTTCATAAATATTGCTGATAATAAATAAGGTCATGTAAACTGTGCTCATTTATCAAACATTGATTTTTGACAAGTAACCGTTCCGCTCCATGTTTCACTACAGTTCAAAGCTTGGGGTCAGTTAGATATTCTAAAATGTTTTTGAAAGAAGTATCTGCATTCATTTAATCAAAACAAATGATCATGATGATAATAATAATAATGTTATTGTGTTTTAAAACATGTGTTTCTATGTGAATGTATTTTAAAATGTCATTTATTCCTGTGATGAAAAGCTGAATTCTCAGCATCATTACTCCAGTCTTGTCAGTGTCACATGATCCTTCAGTAATCATAATAATATGATGATTTGCTGCTCAATATTACTTAAAACATATAGGGCCCTATTTTAACGATCTGAAACGCAAGTGTCAAAGCGCGAAGCGCAAGTAAGTTTGTGGGCGGGTCTCGGCGCTGTTGCTATTTTCCCGGCGGGATAAATGGCTCTTGCGCCCGGCGCAAATCTAA
Organism: Carassius auratus; assembly: GCF_003368295.1. Lineage (NCBI taxonomy): Eukaryota > Metazoa > Chordata > Actinopteri > Cypriniformes > Cyprinidae > Carassius > Carassius auratus. Next base: position 3,352,182 of record NC_039269.1, on the reverse strand, counting down.
AGTGGGTTGGTCTGAAGCAGCTTCATTATTCATAGGTGTGGTTTGGGCGTATCGTGAAATAAACCAATCAGAGCGTCATCCAGCATTCCCTTTAAAAGCAGGTGCGCAAGTTGCAATTTTGGGTTGCTATTATTATGGCGTATTTACCAGGCGCACGCCAGGAGCGGTTCACAGCCGAGGAGACTGATGTTCTTGTAAGAGCAGTGAAAGACAGAGAAGTTGTGTTGTACGGGGATGGGAGAATAATTAGCCTGAATAATTTGTAAGCTAGATTTATGCCTATTTTGTTCACATCTTCGTGGCACACCACAATGATTTCCGTCATCTCATGTGTTAATATTTTTTTAGTGTAACAATTTATGATATGCAAAAATAACTGTTGCATCTGTGTAGATTACATGAGCAAAGTGTATGCGCGTTGTGCACGCTATACATTATGGTCAAGCATGCGCCCTTAAAATAGCATAATGAACAACGCGCAACGCTCCACTGACTTTAGACTAGGTTTTTTCTGGTCAGTGGCGCAATTGTTTAATGGAACAGCAAAATAGCACCAGGGATTGTTTGCGCCGGAACACGCCTCCTTTTTTGCGCTGAACCGCCCAGGGAGCGCAAGTTCATTCACTAGTTTAGCGACGTGCTTCTGTGGAGGGAAAAGCGCGCTTTGCGCGGGTGCAAAATAGGAATGACACATGCGTCGGTGTACAAAGTCAATTGCGCTGGGTGCAAGATAGGGCCCATATACTTAAAACTATTATATTTTCAGTGCATCATTTTTTTATAACAATTAAAAAGTCTTTACTGTCTCTTTATTGACCCTTCAATGCATCAAGTTAATGCACCCTTGCTAAATAAGAGCATTCATTTCTATATATATATATATATATATATATATATATATATATATATATATATATATATATATATATATATATATATATATATATATATATATATATATATATATATATATATAAACCATAAAAACCATAAAAACCTTTGCTTACTCAGCATGTTTTGATATCAAAACCAGAGAAGAACCTAACTATTTCAAAGACTTTTCCCTCAAGTTTTTCGGTTTTTATAATGATCTGCTTTACTAGGAATCAGGATTTTGATGTACATATAATTTATTTTATCATTCTACAAATGCAATTTTTTTTTATTTTTTATTTTTTTTATTTAAGGTTTAGGTGCCGTTCACTCAGAACATGTTCTCACGTTCCTTGCAGTTTTTACATTTCTGCTCAGATGCTTTGGTCTTTGATGTTGCATCACAGTTTTTCAGTTTTTGCTACCACAGGCACAGCGATTTTGAGATGGTTCATTAAATTAAAAGCACTTCAACTTTTACCATTCCATTTCAAAGTGCTACTTCAATAATTTTTTTACCACTAGAGCTAGATATGTGTACTCCCCCCTTAGGGTTTGGGTTAGTCTGTAAGTCATAATAATTAGCTTTATATTAAAATAATATAAGTCTATGGTATGCTGACCTTATTGACATTGCTAGGTTTGTGTGTGTGTGTGTGTGTGTGTGTAAGCGTGTATCTCACCTGCACTCACACTGGTTATGTTCAATAAAAGGCAGCTGCACAAGTTCATGCTTCATGTATGAGGTCCTCATGAGCTGTGGAGTTCAACAGAGCAGGAGTCAGCATTAAAATGCACCAACCCCCCCCCACACACACACATACTCAGATGCACAGTCTGTTCTACATAGTAATGACTCCATCTTTTATCCCTCAACCTCTCTTTACAATACGTGACCAGGATCCAACCTGATCCATTACACTAGAGACTCAATCTAGCCACATTGAATATGTATGATTAACTCATGCTGTTTGTCCTCTGTGTGTGTGTGTGTGTGTGTGTCTATTTCTGGATGTTTTATTCACCATTCTAAGCCATGAGGTTTGAGATCTTGCATTATACGGGGTGTGTTTGTGTGTGGAAGTACTTTGCCTCTAACAATCTTTCATTGTGGACGTATAAATACAAGCTTGTGAGTGTTGAATATCACCACATTAAGCACGTGAATGTAAAATAGTACATGATGTATGTGTGAAAGGTTTCTATGAGTGTTTCTGTGGGGGTGAAATGAAGAGCATTTTACTGTACATTAACCGTTCAAAAGTTTGGTGTCAGCAAGCAGGACAACAGTTTTTAACATTTATAATAAGATAAAATGTTTCTTGGGCAGCAAATCAGCATATTACAATGACATCTGAAGGATCAGCAAAGTCTGCAGGAAATTCAGCTTTATATCACAGGAATAAATTACATATATATATTTATATGCATTAAATTATATTATATTCATAGTTCTTTTAAATTGTAATAATATTTCAGAATATTACTGTTTTAACTGTATTTTGGATCAAATAAATGCAGCCTTGGTGAACATAAAATACTTTAAAAAACATAAAAAATTAAATAAAATCTCACCAGCCACAAACTTTTGAACAATCGTGTATGTAATGATATACAGAGGTCCCTAAAATGTATTTGGACAATTCAACCAAATTTAAGAATGTATTACTGCCATGGCATTAGACAACAAAACAAATAGCATTTATTGTAAAGACATACTGTGTACAGTAGCTCAAGAACTTTTTTTTTTTCAAGCAAAATATTTCACAGAAATAACTTTGTTGGGTTATCAATGGCAAAGTAATAGATATAATGTTCAAAATGAAGATAGAAAGACACTGGATGTAAAATCTTTGAGGAACATGCACCAGTGTTAACTCTGCATTAGTGTGTGCGTGTGTGTGTGTACCTCCATGACAAGTGTGTGTGTTTGAGACGGCACACACTCCAGCGCTTCATCGGAGCAGCAGCCTCCACAGCGGCGCAGCGTTACACACGACGGCAGGAACAGATGATGTGTCTCCCACGGAAACTCCCGCCAAACTTCCACCAGCGTCTCCCTGGGATGACAGCCGCTTCTTTGATACACATCTAACCACCTCACCACTGAGGGAGAGAGAATATATGATTAACACTGAATTACTCTTCACTCTTTATGGAAAGTTCCAGGTTGGACACAGAATCTGTGATATGCGGTTGTATAAGACTCTGTTGACATTAACACATTCTGGAAGTTTAATTAGAAAACCTGCCTCATAATGATATGAAAACGAGATTATACATGCGCATAAATGGGTTATACATCACATATACACATAAATATTGATGCAAGGATCTGAATTATTGATGCAATATCTGTTTTGTGTAGATGTGTTCTCAACAGAATTCCCGTTGCTTGATTTTTCTCAAGATTTGTTTCTATCATGACACACCAGTCTCACGTGAATGTTTAATGTTCAAATCTTGTGGCTTGTACTTTAAAAACAGTATGTATATATGTATATACAGTATATACTGCTACATAAAATATGATGATTAAAGTGTAACATTATTATGTAGATTCTTACAGTGAACTTCCAATAACATAAATAATCACTGAAATCAAGGTTAACACTTTACCTTGTAAAAGTCCCTAAGACAACAACAGTAATATTGTGCAATATTATTCTAATTTAAAATAACTGTTTCTATCTGAATATTTTTTAAAATGTCAAAGCTGAATTTTCTCCTGTCTTGAATGCCACCTTTACTTCAGAAATAATTATGATATGCTGCTCAAGAAACATTTTGTATTATTATTAATGTTAAAAACAGCAGCATATATTTGTGGAAGACATTTTTTTTTTTTTCAGTGTTTTTTTTTCAGATTTCTTTTATTTAATGCAGAAATCTTTTGTAAATATCTTTGCTTTCACAATTTAATGAATCCTTGCTGAATTTAAATATTAATTTCTGTAAAAAGAAACTGTAGGTGTACTGTACTGTATGGGCCTTTATGGGTGCAATGCAATGACACAGTATCTGCCAAACAGGTGTTTTTCCATGAGCACTGAGGACCAGAATGATTCATTTGATTATACTCCGTTTTATTACATATTATATAACCTCACTAAATTAGTAGTACACCTATGAGAATAAGACAACATAAGAAAGCAAGGCTCACTACCTTCTCCAGCTCTGTGGCTTTCTGTTGGCACCCAATGGTCTGACTAGAGGAAAGGAAACAGACAAAGCGTCAGATGCAACATACAGCAGAGACAATAACAAAAGCGCACACTCTATATGGTGCCATGAAGGGCTGATTCCAGTCAACATAATGCTGAAAACATTTGCTTATAATGTTTTTTTTTTTTTTACTGTTTATTTGTGCAAGAGCAGCATAAAGGTGGATGTCAGCACCATTCACACAAACATGCCTCTCATACGGCGAGATCCACGCACTGGAACAAGGTCACTGTTGAGGGACAAAGCAGACTTTGCACTGCAGCGCAAACAACACACACATGCACTGCTTCCTTGCACCATGTCTGACTTCTTACAGTGTGGGTAGTTTTTCTAGGCCATCACATTCAGTTAATACCCTCACATTGACTCAATGGCATCAAATAAAGTTTCAATGCAATATTTATCAGAAAACAGGCAGATCATTGCACGCAGGCAGGGGTCCGCAGATTGCATGTTGCAATATGAGGTTTGAGTCGGTCTATTCCTCGTCTACCTCCTCCCTTGGTGCCATTGTGAAATACAGCAGCCAGCTCAGAGCTGACTCATGGAGACACATTAACATTCACTTTCTCTTTCTGAAATGCACATACACCTACAATTATAGTTCTTCCAGGCTTTTTAATTTTGCAGCAGTTGGCTGGATTTGGCTGCATCATGGTTCTTTCTAAGAGCAGTTGAGTTTGAGCACCAATCATCAGCTCAGCTGCCTCATTCTCCCACAGTTCCCCTCTACCTGCAGCCCATGGATCAGTCTGGCATCTGTGAATGGACTCGAGCATTAAGAACTGAGGTTTTCAATCTGAACAGCAGGTCTGAAGCACTGCTATCTCATCCGTGATCACATGAAAAAAATCTGGGATTTTTCTTATTTTAAACCTGAAAATAAACAATGTTTTAGGATGTTCAAGCATTAAAACTATAGAAAAATTATGATGTAAAATGAAGAAAAATATTTACGATTCCGCACCTCACTGAAAAAAATAAATAAATTGGTTTAGGATATTATTTAGAATGAAGTTAATTCAAAAATGGCTAGTAAAATTCACAAAGGATTACAAAGAAACAACAAGAAACACAATGAACATGAAACACTCAAGCAGAAAGAAAGAGATTGTATTTTCTAAAAGATACTTTAGTAATCTGTTTAATTACTTCAAATTAAATGAATCGCAGACATATTTTTTTTTACTTTGTATTTCTATGCCACTAATCGAACATTATTAGGGTGATATTATAAAAAGAATACAATAAAATAAAAGCAAAAAGGTGCGTTGTCACTAGTGGTCTCAGATTTCTGGACTGCACTGCACTTTCTGGATTGCAAACAGAAAATTCTAGACACCAGCGACTGCCAGTGTTGCCAGGGTCTTGGTTTTCCCACACAATTGGTCTATTTTGAAAATGCAGCTGTGGAAAAGATTTTTTGGGATATGTTGTAAAATGTTGTCTGTAGACAAAGAATAATGAAAATAGCTTTTTTTTTATTATGTACTATGTTTTGCTATTTTTACTATAAGTGTATTGATCCTGTATTGAACCCAAGGACCGCAAGAGAAAAGATGGGGGTCCTGTTTGATGTCATCTCACAAACTACAGATTACATGAGTTTCACCAACATCAGGAACTGGATTTCAAAGGGATAGTTCACCCAAATTCAAAATTATGTAGTTAATAACTCACCCTCATGTCGTTCCAAACCCGTGAAACCTCCGTTCATCTTTGGAACACAGTTTAAGATATTTTAGATTTAGACCAAGAGCTCTCGGTCCCTCCATTGAAGCTGTGTGTACGGTCTACTGTCCATGTCCAGAAAGGTAAGAAAAACATCATCAAAGTAGTCCATGTGACATTAGAGGGTCGGTTAGAATTTTTTGAAGCACTGAAAATAAATTTTGCTCCAAAAATAGCAAAAACTACGACTTTATTCAGCATTGTCTTCTCTTCCGTGTCTCTTGGACTAAATCTAAAATATCTTAAACTGTGTTCCGAAGATGAACGGAGGTATCATGGGTTTGGAACGACATGAGAGTGAGTTATTAATGACATAATTTTGATTTTTGGGTGAATTATCCCTTTAAGGCAGTTTAACTGAGTTTGGCATTAACTGCATAACGATGCTTGTATGAAGACAAAATAAGACTGACTGTGGAAAGAAGAGCCAAGAGCGATTAAAAAAGAAAAGATCATAAAGTATTCATTGTGAAGATGTGTACAAACGAAAACTTTTTTTTCAGTGTAGTTTTCATTCCTTTCGGCAGAGTTGTCAGCTTTGGGATGAAAATTTGTCTGGGACCTGGCAACCCTGATCACTGCCCACCTGGCAATAGCAACTTCAACATCACTGCACACGTGACACAGAAACACCTAAAGGTCAAAGGGTTATACTTTTGAAAATCATGCCATACCTCAGCATAGATTTCAGGTGCACTTACAAATAGCAGCATGCAATGAAATATACATTCGGAAGGTTTACATTTCACATTCAGCATCATCGAATATACTAGAGTCAAACTGCAGGCTAAAAGAAATAAACGAAGTTACAGCTAAACACAACAGGAAAAACGATGAGTGAAGCTGCATCATTACGAAGACTTATGTTATGCATCCATAAAGCAGAGCTCCGGTCACACGTACACCGACCCCGTACCCCTGCGCTTACGAATAACGGAGATGCGCGAATTCAGTGCATTCTGCCATCCAGTCTTCAGATTCATCTCGCAACGCTATTGGTGCTAACAATAGGTGTCTGTTGACAAAAGCTCGTATAATTAAAGATAAAGATGAGGAAAGATGTACGTCACTGTCTGTCCTTCTGAGACCCAGAAAAAAAAAAAAAAAATAATAATATTACAATACATAAATATTTATTAAAATATTATACAAATACCATATTTAATAAGATATTATTTAACACTCATTAGTACTATACGAGATATTAGCCTATAAAATATTATATATACGCTACTATATATATATATATATATATATATATATATATATATATATATATATATATAAAACATTTTAAACACATTAAATTACATATATTTAATTAATATTTAAAAAAAATATTAAAAATCTTCTAGCGTTATATTATATTGTTATATTATTAGGCTAATATTATTTTAATGCATCACATTATAATAGAGGACACACCCCCATGTGCTTTTGAATACCCTAAGGTCGCTTTAATGTGTTCTCAGACAACACTAAATACAAAACACGTCCACTGTTGTGATCACTAATTTGGTGTTTTTTTTTTTTTTTACAGCATTACATCTTTAAAAGCAGCACTTTTTTCATGCTCCCAAACGTCAATGACCGGCAGGTTATTTCAACACATAAAATGCTCAGAAGAGTGTGTTGTGCATTAACTCAACTCTACAAAATTCATTTTACAAGCAATAGAGAGGAATCTGCTATAAAAAAAGATACTTATCAAATCTGATGTGATAAAAGTCAAGAAGACCAGAGTAGTTTAATTAAATTTAAGCTTAAAGATTATAAAGAACACACACTTTAAAACAGCTAAATAAACAGTAAGTACTGTAACTGTACGAGCACTGTTATGCTACTGTCCAACTTTTTAAATGATAACAAAAATATATTATTATTATTATAATTAAAAACATGTTCTTACCGGTGTTTTGGCACATTGTGTTGGTGGTATCCTGGTCAATGAGACGAACTGAAACATTCCCAGAATAACTCGCAGCTTGGTCCCCATTGTTTGAGTTCACCAAGAAAAGTCAGAAATAGTTGTCTAAATGATATAGGTATAGCAGGTCCAACGTCCAGTCCTTAAAGTTGATAATTGTCTATGAATGATTATTCCACTTTCACATCCGAATCCAACATCTTTGATCCATACAGTGATAATTTACTCAGTAGATTCTCAAAAAACAAGGCAATTGTCATCCCTTTCATGATTTAATGAGGAAATGAAATGACACAAATTAAATATCTTAAGTTTAGGTAAATTAAGAAATAGACACAACATGGACTCCTTGAGTATAAAAACAGGCTTTTGAAATTCTTATGGTCGTGGCGTGTATTTATTAAAAATAACTAGCTCTATAGCTACAATAGATCCCAATATGTTCTTTTACTGGAGAGTTTTCCATGAATTTCATTAATACCGGCTACCTCGCAGCAAAATTCCCGGTGGCACTAGAGTGCGTCCTGATGGTCCAGATAAATATATCCGGTGACAAATAAATATATCCTCAAGAATCGATGTTAAGAGCCTCCTGAAGGTCTCTGCGTCTCCCATCCGGCATTTCAGACCCGCTTTGTGCGGCGCATCCTGTGCTTCTGTAGGTCACCAGTGAAATCATGCCCACCAAAACACATGATGACGCTTTGCTTGTCAGACAGAAGATCATACAAATTAAAATGTTCTACATATACATAATCTACATTGTCAACATGCGCAATGCAATGCACGTGCGCCTAAAATGAAATACGAATTAGAGAAATGCACCTTGATATGGTTAAGGTCGTTTCTTTTTTTGCCCTTCAGGACTCGCACGCTCCGCAACTCTCGGTGCGCGTCACCGTTGTGCTCGTGGAACTTTTCTGTTTTTTTCCTCCTGACGCGCAGACTTTGCTCGCGCGTAAACCGGCACAGGTGTAATGCTCGCTCATCGCGAGGGGGAACAGTTATTAACCGACGTCCCCCGTCTTTTTTTCAGTGCTTTTCCCTGTCATGGCGTTTTTAAGGAGACGTGCATTTTACAAAGGGTTTAGAGAGAGTGATAATTATAAAACAGCTAGTTTCGTTCTTGGATGTGGACTGGTTAACATACAGCAGCGATAAACAGTTAAAAGCGAAACTGCGCGGCTATTTCCTTAAGGATATAAATCTCACCCGAGTAGATCTAACCTCATGGTTGACTTGGAAAAAAAAAACACTTAAATCACATTTCAAGGTTAGGCTACCATAGAAAACATTTTTAGAGTGTAAAAACGAATATGACGCGAAACACCTGTTCACCTGGCGGCACCCATACTGTCAACAGGGACTATATTTTCCCGCGGAAGAATGGAACTTAAAGGGACAGTTCATCCCCTCAACTTTTACATAGAAGCACTGAAAAGAAAACCTGTTTTAAAACCATTTTCTAAAGCAATTAACACTTTGCTGTGCGTCATGCTTAACAACAGCCAACTATAGTCAAAGATTACAAACTTTCGCTTGCTAATGCAAAAAATAAAAAAAATAAACATAAATAAATTGGATATAGAAAAAAATGGTTTTAAATCCATTTTGTAAAGCAATCTAAGACTTTTCTGTTCATCAACAGCAATGATTCTATTATAAACAACACATCCTTAGAAGTCACTACTATTCAGATGTAAAATAAGTTGAACAGCATCTGAACTGATTGATTTAACAAACTAACAAACCTGAACCCACTAGACTTTGCTTGCATGTGAAGACCCTCAACATCAGCCACAGGTATGTTTGGGTTATACCAAGCAAAAAATAAATAAAATTCATGTGGGCTTCAGGAATGCAGGCTGTTCTATCTCTCCTGGACTGCTAGCAGCATTAAAGCTGACAACCGCAAATAGCCCTTTCAGAGTATAACTCTCTAAAGGCCTTCTGGAAAACCCAGAGTGGTCAGGAGAGAAGGTCCAGTCATCACATATCCAAATAAACAAACTGGGCCAAGGTCACAAGATTTCCCCATCAATACTGCTTAACTGTGGGCAGTGTTGTTAGTACCGAAGTAGTGAAGACTCTTCAGACGATGCCCTTGAAGTGTTTTAAAACTTAGAAATTGCTCTTAGACAGAAAAGCAGATTATCATCCCTGACTCATTCCTGAAAGCTGGTATCTCCAAGATCAGATCTGAGCATAGAGGAGCACCTGCATATGGGCCCATGCCATATCAGTAAACCACATCAGACTGAGTCCCAGGACGTGGAGTCACTGAACAGCCCAGATCGTCACCATCTGCACAGGCTTCGGTAATGTGAGGCTCCTCTTACATTCGTCTACTATAGTAGATTCCAGAATGTCTGGAAAGAACATTGCAAATTGGGAATGACGTAGTTAGAGGTATTTGTTTGTTGATGAGTTAAAAAGCGGGGCATGTTATTACTGTAATATTTTTCACAAAATGTGTTTTTACTGTATTTTTGATCAAATAAATGCAGCCTTGGTAAGCATAAGAGACTTCTTTCAATGACATTAAAAATGGTTTTAAGAAAAGCGGAGAAGCAAAAATCTACAGAAACACACACACATTCGTGCAGATGGAAACCTTTACATAACTGAGATCCATAAAATATTGAATTATTAATCACTTCAAAACCCAGTGACATTAGGGCTTGCATTAGAGTGATTTGAAACTAAATCAATATTTGATTTATAAAGATGAAGGCTCTTTGAATCTTTTGAAGAATTTAGATTAAATTTCAAACCCCCAAATTACTTTTCCATTCTTTAAATAATGCAATTATTTGTATATCTAAAAAGACTTCATTTTGGGATCTGTGCCTTGTGACAGCAGAGGCCTGCAAAGAGTTTGGTTCCAGCACAAGAGACTTGTTTAATCTAGCTGTAAAATAACATGTAGGAAACGCATTTATAATGCAGCCTAGATCTGTAACGTGGGTGAAAGAAATTCAAGATAAGATTATTTGATGTTGCACTCAATATAGTTTGAAAATAACCAGCACCTGAAATAAAACTCACACTGGACAGCACTGACCTGTCCATCTGTATAACATTCTTCCATGAGAAACCGTCTCCCCCCCCCACACACACACACACACACACACACACACTGAGCTTAACAAAGTGCATAATGTACAGTGGTTTCAGTGTTTTGATGCACTACTTTATCAGGAATGCAATGTTTCCATAACACCCTTTCCAGGTGCAGTTACAATGTCGCCTGTAAATGCAGGCAATACAGTAAATGTACAGGTGTTTAAAACACCTCACGAGGAGCCATGCTGGCCTATAATCAGCCTGATTTGCCTTGCACCCTCTGTGACCTTAATCTGATGGAGCTGGGTGAAAAAACAGAACTGGGCTAAAAAAGAGTTTTGGCTGAAATATCGCTGCATTCCTATATTTAACACACTGTTACCCTAAAATACTATTCACTTTTCAACATTCATCTACAGCTTGCACTCTCTCCATAACTGTGCGATGTGGGTTTAGCTCTGTCTTTTCCTTGCTTTATTTATCTTCTCCATCACTGCGGATCTTGTATCTCTCCAGGAACTCAGCGTGCTTCTGTCTCAAGATCTCCTGCTGCTTCTTAAAGCCGTTCACTCTGAGGAAAATCAGACAGCAGCTTGATCAAATACATTTTTTTTTACAATTTCTGAAGAAAATCTGAATGTGCTATCCCATGCGAAACTCATTGGGATTATGCAAGGGCATGGTTTACCAAACGAGGGGTTGCCGGGGGAACTGCATAGGGTTGATGAAAAGCTAATAATTATAACAAATGTAAAATGAAAAAAAAAAAAAAATAATAAGGCTGCAAGATAATCCTGATCTATTTTAGTGCAATTATCAAATCACAGGCTGTGATTTCTTAACTATAGTCCATGTGTGTTACCCAGGGAAGCGCAGCACTGTGTTTAGTGCAAATGCGAGCAACTCATGATCCAGTGTTTTCAGTGTCTCAGTGTTCATGCCATCTCTGCATGCTCTGAGAGTTTCACATTCATCTGGGAAGGCAACATGCAATAGGTTTACTTATTTTACATATTTGCATATAATGCATATTTGATATTTACATATATAATGCACAGCCAATCTCTTACACTGTGAATGTATCTTTGACTGAAACTATATCACAGTTAAAAAGAGTTCTGAATCTTTTTTAAAGTTCTTTAAAAAACAATTACATAATGCTTAACAGATCATTAGTTAATATGTATTCTTAGCTAGAAATATGAGATAATGTTCTTGTTAATGTTTAATAATGAACTCACCAAAGTCCAGCTACAATGTCAAAATAAAAGGGTAAACATTATTAAATAACTAAACTAGTTACCTCTATGTCATGTGACCATTGACTGAAATATTGAAATATTTACTTAAAATCTCAGGGAGTGCTTCAAGTAAATATTTTACATCGGGTTTGGCTGACAAAAGTTTTTTTATATGGTGCCATCATGCAATTTAGCATTATTCTAATTCCTTTTTTTTATCCAATGCAGACACTTTTTATCCAAAGTGACTTTCAAATTACATTAACCTTCAGTTCTTCATCCTCATTAGGGGGTCTAAAAAGTTGCTAATAAAGAACAAATCCATAAAGGCTGTCTAATAACATGAGATGAATCTACAATCATCTTACTTTATCTTTCCTTTACATGTTAACAACATGTCCCCTAATGGTTTCAAACACTCCAGCTTCTGTATTCAAAGCCTATGATGTGTCACACGTGCGACTTCAAAGCGGTCCCCACCTGGCTCTTTCTTTGGACTTGTTGTAGATATCAGTGATGACTCTATCCTTCTCATCCATGAAGTTATTATGGACCTCTTCCAGTTTCCTGCTTGACAGACCAGCCCAGAGGTCAAAGGTGAACAGATTTACTGCCAACATATGTATTTGGAGGGGTAAACAGACATCAACGATGTGCCCACATAACTTTAGGGTCACATTTAAAAGGGCACATGGTTACTGACAGGGCAATAAAACATTTGATCATTTTTCAAAACATTTTAAGTGCACTTCTGCTACGCTTCAACCAAGCAGCATCTGTTTGTAGAAGATACTTAATCTCAGTTGCCTAAATCAAGGTGTAAAAACATTTAGCTGATACTGGAAAGCATAACCAAACATCAGGGATTATGGGAAACCAAGTGAACACACACTACTGGGGTTTGTCTGGCTATGTGACAGACAAAATGCGTTTCAAAAACAAAACGTCGTTATCACACACTCATCAGAAAACCGGCGTATGAACAAACGAAAACATTTTGCTCTGCGTTTCATTCAAACAGTTGCAAAACACTCACTTATCCGCGCAGCATCATTCAGAGAGTGTTGAAAAATATTAGGCTGGAACACTGTGCATGTTGACGTCAATACTGTGTATGCCTGATATGTTTTAGGGCTCACCTGAACCCAAAGTAATGTGCGGAGAGACTGAGTAGCATGGTTAGCATGCAGTAGCCAACCAATCGCATGTTGCGTTTCTTTCTCTTTTCCCGCTCCTCGGCCGTGTTCTCCTGAGGCTGGGCCTGTCTGAACTGCTCCCAGTAACGCATGCTCTCTGCAGCCTCCACACTGACAAACACAGAGACACAACACTCGTCACTTTGCCACTGAAACATAATCGTTTTTTAAAACGTGATTCTTAAAAATATCAATTATTTTTAAAAGTAAAAATCAAAAAGGGGTTTTAGCAGTGATGCCATAGAAGAACAAATTTAGGCTCCTCGAGCCTTTAAGTGGACAGTGCTTAGAAGAACTTTGTGAAAACACAATTATTACACACTTTTAGGAATCTTTTGTACACTGGAAAGGTTCTTTGTGAAACAATTAATGCCAATAAAGAACCTTTACTTTTAAGAATCTAGCAAATATACCTAAAATGATCAGTCAACATGAACCTTTCTTAAAAATATTTATATTTAGCACATATTATTCAACAAAAATTGCTTTCACATTTATAATATTACATTAAATGTATAAACCTTCTTTTGAAATTACTCTACTTTTCTCCTGACCCAGAATATTAATATTAACCAGAAAAAAAAATTGTTTTTTTTACACACTCTGAAGAAAACATGACTGCTGCTTGTCAAATCTTGTCACCGTGATGATAGGATGCTCTGAGTGGTTGCTAGGGCATTGTTATGCAGTTGTTAAACTGTTCTGGGTGCTTTCAGCATATTGCTATGCAGCTGCTAAGGATATCTGACTCTGAGTGGTTGCTAGGGCTTTGTTAGGAAGATGCTTGGAGTTGCTAGGGTGTTCTGAGTGGTTGTTTGGTCAGTTTCTGCTGAATTGTTCCTAACTTTTGACATAGGATAAAATTAATGAAAATTGGGATCAAATATTATAACCTTCATTTTGGTTTAAAATGCCCACTTTTACTAATTCAATAAAATCCCATTTAATAAGATCAGGTTGATTGATTATGGCGCTAACAGTTACCTGGGGTTGCTGGAAGAGCTGGAGATCGGCCCTGCAGCATACTGGTACCTCAGCCTGAGGTCATAATCTCGTCGGGACCCTTCTCTGCTCAGCACCCTGTACGCCTCGTTCAGCTGCACAAACTGACTGTGCAGACCGGGATTGGAGGGGTCACTGTCCGGGTGCAACTGAACATGAGAAGACGGACATTTTTGTTCATATCAAGACAATGACATTACACTTATATATATACATTTATCAATTTCAACAATTCCAAGAACATGAATTACACATGCACAATTTTTTTATTATCCTTAATGCATTGAATTCATAAAAGCACCAGATTAATGTATGTCTCATATTCAGTGAACAGAAAATACCACAAGCCTCATCTTTATGACCTTTTCACCTTTTTTACTCCAACTTGTTCTGTAAGTCACATCACTCATAAAGCTTTAATCTGCTTCTGACTTGGAAACAAATTGCCCTTATCCCCAGTTTGTACCCTCATCTCCTGTCACACACACAGGCATGCAGTGGTCCTATCTTGTCGTCACACCGCCTCCTTCATCTGTAAACAGATGTGTTTCTCTCTGCAAAATTGTTTCACGTCTTTCGCTTGCGTCCCCTGATACAGTCTCACCAACTTATTTAATTGCTTTAGTTTTTGACATGTTGACTATCCAACAAAATAAATGTGCCTAGTAAACTCGAAGATGAAACGAATCAGGGATAAAATTCAAGAATAAGTGCTTAAGAATTTAAGAATATGGGAACAGACAACGGTCTCTCTGCTACAACCGAACAGCTCCATCTAGGGGTTAGGAGGTGAAAAAATAGGCATCATTTTTCAAGAGAGCAAAAACTTCTGAGGATCTGCTTCAATTTTTGACAAACTAAACTAATGCAAAATGCTTTGATCATACGCATATTACTACCTGCTTTTCCATTGTCAAAGCGTACAGATGACAGAATAAACAAATAAACATTTAAAAAAAAAAATGGCAAAAATAATTGAAATAAAATTAGTTCAACTGATGATAAAAAACAAGAATAACTATAAAAGTGTCCATATTGGGGGATGATAATGTTCTGGTTAATATAAGTGATCGTAACACTGGACTCATTAACCAAAATAATAATAATGCCTACAAATGAACCTTTTTGGATTGGTCGAAGAATGCATTTTTAATTTGTTCCAGTGTAGCATCTGGTTTCACCCCAAGAAGTTCATAGTAATTGGTTGATGACCTATAAACAGAATAAGAGAAAATAAAAACATAATTTCTCAACACTGTATTCATAATGACAAGATTCATAAAACTCTACAATAACAGTCACTGTACAAAAATATGACTGCAGCCAAATCTCATAATCTCATGCCCTTGATGATAATTTACAAAATGTAATTAATTAGAAAACTGATATAACAGCCTGATTAGAACAATAAGTCAAAAACAGATTTAACAATTATGTCAAATTAATCCAACACTTATGTCTCTATAATATTCTGGTCTATAGATGACAACATCAGCGCTGAAGAAAGCATTTACATAATTGTTCTGGATCAGCACTAATAGTTAACATTTCAAAGAATATCAGCTTACATTCAGATTTAGTTGATATTTTAACATCATTGACAGATTTTTTTCAGCATGAACTCAGTTATTACACATGTGACCCTGAACCACAAAAATAGTCTTAAGTGTCGATTTTTCTAAAATGAGATTTATACATAATCTGAAAGCTGAAAAAAAAAAAACTTTTCATTGATGTATGGTTTATTAGAATTGGACAACATTGGCCGAAATACAGCTATTTGAAAATCTGGAATCTGAGGGTGCAAAAAAATCTAAATAGGGAGAAAATTACCTGTGAAGTTGTCCAAATAAATTCTTAGCAATGCATATTACTAATCAAAAATTAAGTTTTGATATATTTACAGTAGGAAATTAAAAAAATATCTTCATGGAACATGATCTTTACTTAATATCCTAATGATTTTTGGGATAAAGGAAAAATTGACATTTTTTGGCTAATGCTAAAAATATACCCCAGCGACTAAAGACTTAAGATTTTGTGGTCCAGGGTCACACACACACACACACACACACGCAGACACACACACACACACACACACACACACACACATACACTTCCAAAAGTCAGATTTGAGAGATAAGACGTTACAATTACCTTTTTTATATTTTATTCTGTGGCAAAAATGGGCTTCCAGAAAAACAGAGTAAGACTCGAGTAACAGAAAACACAGGGACTCAGATTTGTTTTAAGCATTTGAGCTAAACAATTTTGGTTTTGGAACATAAATAAAGTTTGGTCGTGCATACCTACGCGCAGTACAGAGTGAGAACAGCCGCTGAGCACTTTTACAGAACCACAAACAACCCGGAGAGAGATGAAGATGAGCCTCCAACAGCATGATGCTCCAGTAGAAATAAATTATAATACAGATGAGAATTTAAAGAATGGTTGAGATATGTTATTAATGGAGATTATTATAGAGATAACCATTAGATTTTCTGGATGTTTTGTTTTAGTTTTTGCTGCAGTTTCAGCACGTTCAATGCATCCTGTTTTATTAAAGTTTCAGCATTCTGAATGTGTACTGTCTGGGTGAGGCTTAATCATTTTAGCGAGCTGAATGCATGTTGTGTTAGGATGAATCTTTATCATGATTAATGCATGCTGTGATTGGATGAAGTTTGATCGTGTTCAGTGCATGTTGTTTTAGCTTAAAGCTTTATTATGCTGAATGCACATTTTGTTTGAGTTAGGTTTTATCATAATGAATGCACGTTTTGTTTGACTGGAGCTTTACGTGTTGAATGCACGTTGAGTTTTGTTGCGAATACATACCGCTCAGCAGGAGCCCACTGAAATGCAGCCGGTCAGCAGCTCTGCAGGAGATCCTGAATGCACATGAGAGATTACACAAACAAACACAATTTATACAATAGTTTAGGCCACTCTTTAACATCTGAAATTCATGAATTGATCTAATTATTGATCTAGGGTTAGGGTTAGACTTATTTATAGTTATTATGTGTAGACATTAGTTATCAAGTCTGGTCCCCATCAGGATTTTACAACAACAAGGAGCACACACAGTGTAATTCAGTGTAATGCATTTGTTTCCTATCCAAACATCTACATTAACTTAACATCATAAACATGGACAGCAAGTCCACCAGGAATCTATGACTAATAAATAATAAATCTGGCAGCTGTCAAAATACAGTGAGCAGCTAGAAGTCAGTTCACTAGGTTTGAGACAGCCAGCGAAACTGAAATCACACGGTAACGGTAGCTAATGTAATTGTTCATTAATAATCTAAAGTGTAATTTCATCCCAAATAGGACACGACCTTAAAACGTTCACAAATAGTTTATTTAACCGACTGATTAATGTGTTTTATCAGTTTATGTGACACTCTAATGCACTTTCTGTGCTGTTAGCTTAGCTGCAATGCTAAAAACAACAACAACAACAACGACAAAGTTAAAGGAAGCGTGCAGCTTTGCACACCAACACCGCTCAAACTCGCTGTAAATCTCATTAGTGAGACATAAATCAGCGGATTAAACACAAATATCGGCGTCACCTTCATTGACGGACACGCGCAGATCTGCTGTCATGTTCTGCTGCTTTCATAACGCTTGTTACATAAAGGACAAAGTGTTGCATATCAGACATACAGCAACTGTTTACCTGTTTCCACTGGGTTACTCTTTATTCACATTAATAATATAATTGTGTTGCTACAGTACAACTGTACATTTGAGAGAGAACTAGACATGAATTAATCTAAGGCGTAAAATAAAAATTTTACTTTCAATAAAACATTTTTTTAATGTTTTATTATTACTTTATGTATTACTTTTAGTATGCATTTTTAGGAAAAATAGTGGACTACCTTGTGAATAAATATCATCCTAAATAAACATAGATTGTTTTAGGATTGCAAACAAATTAGAAATGTATGTTTTTACCATTCAACATACATAAAGTGTAAGCAGTATTTATGTTTGTGCCGCTGTCACATGCGAGGGTTGTGTAACTCCTAGTGAATTTTGGAGAAATGGCAACATTCAGATATATTCAGTATACTTACAAAACCATTAAATAGCTGTTCTGTGCAACCAGGGGTCAGTCAGATCAACAGCTAGCAAAAACACACAAACATGCTTCACAAGTGCAGTAAAAAAGGTATTCATTCAGTTTAAGTCCATTCAGTTTGCTTTGAAAATTTAAAATAGAAAATATTTTTTCTGTCACTGGATATGTTATGATGAAAACCTCTCCACCTTAAAGAAAAAAGATTGAGAAGATTGATCATGGTGAGTCCGCACATATAATATGTCCATAAATATAAGCAGGTAAATGCAATGACCTCAAAGAAAGAAGGGAGGTGATGATCGAAAATGTTATACTGAATGGCTTCCATCAGAGGGACACAATTTAACCTTGTACACTCCTCCACCAACCTGTTATACGCAGGAGAATTTACGTTAAATGTGTTTTTGTTGTCTGATTCTAAGCCTGTTTCTTACAAAGATCGAAGATGTAAAATGAAGTGCCATCTTGAGTGTGGCACAGAGGGCGGTCAGCAGCCCCCATTGTGTCAAACTAACACAACATTCTGTGCCATGAGAGGCGATATTACCCAGAACTCTCAGTGCCTTGTACAAACAATAATAATTATGTGAGAACTGAAATCTTAATTGTAACACACAATTCCAAAGTATGGTGTCTTTTATTTAAGAATAATATATAATAAAGCTTATTAATAAAGATTATACATATGGTTATTATATTCAGTGTCATTATCAGAGGGCAAAATGCCACAATGCAAAAAATCTGTGTTTTGTGAATTTCATAAAATAATCCAATAGTAAGCAATGATTATAAAAGCATTAACAACTGAATTATAAATAATTGAATTTAATTATAAATAGGCAATGTTTCTATTCAGTGAACACACTAATTCAAAATTACTCTCATCTTAACCCAGATGTGCAGTTTGCACGTGATGTGGGTAGAAAATGTTTTGCTGCAATGTTTCCTTGAGCAACAGCGCCTCCTAGTGTTTTCAAAGCAGCACTGCACTGAGAGAGGGCGCCTTCAGCGATCAGCATCGAGTTATCCCAAATACTGCAAAACCACAATATTATTATGTAACAATTCAGCTGATGTTTGAAAAGCCTCTTTTTGTTCCAGATAGAGATTAAAAGAGAATGCATGCTATCTGGAAGAACAGTCACTAAACAGGTTTTTAGCACAACTCTCCATTAGTCTTGTCATTGTTCAGTAAGTTATTATATAAGGAGAAAAGTCCACACCGCGCTGACTAAATAGTGCAAACACCACGTGCACTCAATCCTTTGCCCATAACCAGACTCAGGATCTGGAGTCAAAGCTGAGATCACATGAGGGACTATGTTCCTGAAGCTGCTCTGGGGTTTCAATTATACAAGCATAGAAAAATTTGTGATAACTATCCTAATATTTGTAGGGATTTAATGATGCACCCCGAGATTCTGCATTTGCTTAAAATTTTGAAATTATACAATCTTATTAGATTAAAAAAACTTATCATGCTGCATGCAACATCTTTGTTTGGACTGTGATTAAAATACAATGTTTGGCTCTAATTTTAAATGAAAAGAGCACAGGCAAAGCCTAAGTTTGTTAATATGAAGAGTTTTCTTTTAATTCTATTATATAGCCTATTTATTAGATTCGGAGTGTGTTTTACAGTTTGACATATTATATATTTCAGATTCATAAAGAAATGTGCAGCGGTTTGTCCAAGCAATATAAAAGGACATATTTTAATTTATTATTTGTCTTAAATCTCTGATTCTAGAAAAAGAAAATGACTATTTCATGATCTCAAGAACATGTCCAAGTCACATTCCACCTCAGATTAAAAAGAAAGAAAAAGAAAGAAAGAAAAATTTTCTAAAAGAAAAAAAAAGATCTTATTATTATTTCATTTGTCTTGCAAAATGTAATTTCTTGTCTCTTTCTTTTGATTTGGGATGAAATATAACTTTTTTTTTTTTTTTTTTTTTTGAGACTCAGCCTGTAAGAATGCATTCAGATACATACCATTATAGTGCTGAAACTATTCCCTTCTAACCACAGCACTGTCAGGACACAGATTTCCCAGAGTGTATAAAGTTCCTAAAGGAAAAGACAAAAGAGACAAATTCATGAGGACTGATCGATTGCATGCCTCTGACACTGACTTTAAAGTGACACCCCACTGACCGTTAGCTTGGTGCTCTGACCGGAAAGTTAAGTGAGGAGGTACGGGCCGACAGACAGACAGACCTGACCTGGGTGAGTGGAGTGAGACAGCTCATGCAGACAGCACCCCATTATGAGAGCTGAGCTGTCTGATCAACATGCGCATACCATTGATCTGAAGAAAAACACAGGCACTTCATTAGTAAATGCAGTATCTTATCTTCTTTTTATATTTTTGAAAAAAGCGTCTTATGCTCTGCATTTTTTTTTATTAAAATACAAAAACATAAATATTATTAGAATTTAAAATAAGTAAATATATGCAATAAAAATAGATAAATATTAAATACAAGTAAATAGTATATAAGTATATTATATTTACTATAAGATAATTAATAAGGACTATAAATATAGTTGTTATGTTCAATGTCAATGAAAAATGCGCAAATGTGACATTTTCTTAACTGTCATTAAATTGTTCAATTATGAAGCACAATGCAAAAAATAATACTAAAATAAAACAATAATAAAAAAATAATATTCCTAAAATAATCTTGGAATGTACATATTCTCCTGTTAAATTTGGGGATGAAATATGTTTTTATTTTTTTTACCCAAACATAAACACAATAAAATATAATTTGTAGACCTCCTAAAATAACACAATGCAAGTTAATTTATATAGCGCATTACATACCTAATGGTAATTCAAAGTGCTTAAGTAAAAAAGGATTGCAAAAAATCATAAAATAATCATAAAAGATGATTAGGAAATAAAAATAACAATAAAACAATTGAAATAAAAAATATATTAATTTAATACAAATGAGAAGAAAAAAGATGATGAAGTGCTGTAAATAATAAAAACAGTACAGAAATAAACCTGGGGATGGTTGCATAAAAGTTGTAGACTAGTCTCACAAGTTAGTCATCCAATTTTCTTTAAGACTGGCCATATTTTTTATTTTTTATTCAGTTACAGTAAATCATAAATTAGTCTAACCTGAACCCTAAAATAAGACAGATTAGCCCTTTGATAACTGCTAGTTGGTCAAAATCTTAAAACACATCCTTAAAATAGAGGCTAAGTTTATGCAAACGGACCCTTGA
Source organism: Carassius auratus (assembly GCF_003368295.1). Lineage (NCBI taxonomy): Eukaryota > Metazoa > Chordata > Actinopteri > Cypriniformes > Cyprinidae > Carassius > Carassius auratus. The sequence continues at coordinate 3,330,576 of NC_039269.1, read as the reverse complement.
GCATTTCTTCAGGTGACAGAGGGGTGGAGCCAGTCTCTCCTCGGAGTCTTCATCCTCCTCCTCTTCCTCATCCACACTCTGCAGGAGTCTCTTACTGATGAGCTGTTCGTCTCTCCGTGCCAGATTTAATCTCCACATCTTTATTTTAATGTCTATCTGGTTCTCTCATCAAATATTTTAAAGTGTTTTATCAACCTGGCTCGCTGTGGATGTTTATTAATGTGAACCGTGATAAACATTTCAAAATTAAAGGTCTGCAAAATAGTACTCTATAAAATATATCATATTATTACTATTATTATTATTATTATTATTAAATAAATGATTTAACTAATAATTTATACATTAAACAGGCCGTCATACACAAATCGCGCTCACCCTCACCTGTGTTATTGTGGCTTTTATTTTGTAATCTTCAAAACCCGCTGCGTCTCTCGCGTTTCGCTTCACAGTGCACACTTCTGTAAAGAAGACTCGAGTTAACGCCAGTAATTCATCTCCATGCTATTAGTAAATCAACTCAGAGTACAACTAGTTTCATATACGGTTTATAGGTAGGTGACTATGAAAAATGAGCTTTTACAGTTTAAATAAATTTAGACGTCGAAGGGTTTTATTTGTCCAGACCAACATAGCATGAAGGCCACGTTTATGTGCCATGCTTTAAAATTTTAAAAGTCTAATAGCGTAATCATGTCAGATGACTTGCTTATCTGAATATACTACATTATAGGATTTATAATGATTATGATATACACGCCTCGGGTTTCCAGTTATGTGTGTTTTAGCAAGGTGCCACGATGTGTACAGTTTTGCATTTTAAAGCTAACGTAAACTGTGTTTCCCTGAGAGCGGCTTTATTTTTTGTAGTCCGCATGCTCCACTCTTAACTAAAACAAAATATTTTCTTTATCCAGGTGACAGAATCGCCAGTTTTATATCCATCATGTCAAAGGCAACCAAACGTAAGCACGTAGTCAAAGAAGTTCTCGAGGACTGTGTGGCACCCACTGAAGACCAGCATATCATGAGGGTACATTCACCAGATTTTGGGACCTCTAAGGCTATGAGAACTCATTATTCACATTATACCAAGCTACTAATAATTATATGCCTCCTTCACATCACAGGTCTTAGGAAGTAATGGCAATAACTTGCATGAAGCGGTGACTGGCAGCGGCGAGCGCTTCCTCGTCAGTATGCCTCCTAAATACCGCAAGAACATATGGATCAAACGAGGTGAGTTTGTTTAACCTTTCATATATATATATATATATATATATATATATATATATATATATATATATATATATATATATATATATATAACATGTATAAAATACATTAAAGACACTTAAATGTTTTCATGGTCTTTTATGTTTGTTAGGAGACTTTGTCATTGTTGATCCCATTAAAGAAGGAGGGAAGGTGAAAGGAGAAATAAGTTTCATACTTTACAGGGACCATATTCAGTACCTGAGAAAAATTGGTGTCTGGTAAGGCCATTGTTTTTTTTTATATATATTTTATTTAAATGGAATATTATGATACCCTCAAGTTGTTCCAAACCTGTATGAATTTCTTTCTTCTTTTGAACACAAAAGAAGATATTTTAAAACGTATTTGTTGCCAAACAGTTGATGGTCCCCATAGACTTCCATAGTATGGAAAATAAAAAATACTGTGGAAGTCAATGGGAACCAAAAATGTTTACATTCTTTAAAATTTTACACTATTAAAATATAATTTGGAGAGTGAGTAAATTACAACATTTTCATTTTTCGGATAAGAGGTCTCTTTGAACTTAGTCCTGATGTGATATGTATTACTCAACAGTAAAAGGTTTTCAATAACAAAAATGTTGCAGCCACGGCAGTTTCTAGAAAAGTGGGAAAACACAATGTTAAATGCAATAAAATGCAGCTGATAATATAAGCATGCATAGATGGAATAGCAGAAATTAAGTATTTTTGAAGGTCTTATTTACTAAAACCTGTTATCATGTGTTCAGGAAAACAAAGCTGAAATGTGTAAACAGTAAAGCATAGTTTTACACTTCACACAGGCCAGAAGGATTCCAGGAGGATGGCGCATCCAGTGAGAGGAACGGGGAAAAACCGAAAGAAAGAAGTGAAAGAAAAACGGAGGAGGAAGGAGAGGGTGACAGCGACTCTGAGGATGACGACAGTGATCTGTTTGTAAACACCAATCGTGCCACTGTTCTCTACAGTGAGAGTGAGGAAGAGACTGATGAAGATGAGGAGGGTGACAATGATGGGGATGAAAAGGAGGAAGATGATGATGAAGGAAGAGCATTAAAAACTGCATGACACTGGAAGATGCTTCCACCACAGCATGACCAAAAACAGTTTTCTAGGACGCTTAAAAACCTGGACAAACTACACTGGTGCCTGAGACTGAGCTATCATTGCATTGAATGATTTCTCTGTGATGGCTTTCAGAAGTTTCTGCCTAAGTTTAATTTGTTTCAAATCTCTTATTCATTTTGTTTCATTAAAAGAAACATTGTATATTATAATTCTTGTAAATAGGGTGTTGTAATAAACTTTGTTTTGTACACTTGACGTTTTTCCCACAAGTTTGAGCTAATTCGACACTCATTTACAGTAACACACTGAAGTCAGAAGTAAAATCATAGACAAAGTCAGCATGAAAGGATTTTTATTATCTTTATCAGAGTTTCTGTGGGTCTTAAAAAGTCTTAATTCACCCTTCTGCAAATGAAGCCCTTAAAAAGTTCATAAACTGTTGTCTCAGTTTGTCTTTATTTAATTTTTTTAAACAATGCAAATATATCAAAACATTGTCTTTTTTTTCTGACAAATCTAACAAATTTAAATGTGATTATGCCTAAAACAAGACTTTAGATGAGATTTCGATTTTTAGACATTTATACTTAAAACGGCAAACTGAAAAACGTACAATAAAAGTTATGACTATTATACTCTTATTATACCTTTTTGGGAGCAGAGTTGAAAGTTGTATTTTTAAATGTTCATATGTCGCTAATACAACTCCCTAGACTTGGTTATTCATTTCAATTAATTCCTTAAATTTCTTTACTTGGTCTTAAAATAAGGTCTTAAATTTACCATCATAAAACCTGCAGAAACCCTGTTTATAAAACTTCTAGGCAGTTATTGCATCAACATATAAAAGTAAAAAATATTCCAAACAAAAAATTATACAATATACCTCACAATGCATAACATCAGTTTTCAAGTGTTCAGTAAGAATGAGAGCTTGCTTTAAAAAAAAGATGAGTCTGTGGCTCTCAGACAGGCCTAGGTTTGACTCTCAGCGTTGCATTTCTGCATTCAGTGCTGGGTGTCGACGTTTCAGTCCAAAGATGGAACATCTCAGCTGGGCTTCGCTTGTGCACCAGCAGGATGGTGTGATTCGCACAGGGTTCCTTGGGCTCATCTTTGGGGAAGTCAAAGGTGAGGAAGGCAGGGTGGTGGACAGGGTAAACTCCCAGTCTCTGAAGACACATACCCAGGTAGACGTCATCAATGGGGAACAGATGAACCCTCTGTGACACCTCTAAAAGCCTATGTGCCAGAGAACCAGAGTAAAGCATCCCTCCTCCACCAGGGTATGAAGGGTACAGCCCTTTATAGAAACTCTCTGGGATGTAGTACTTCGTTCCATTAGAGCGTATAGGTGCGGCATTGCTTATCACGTCCCCCACAACAAACGTCTCCATTTTATTTGCCTGCCTGGATCCATTTGAGAAGCTTTGGTTTGCTGCTTCAGCTAGAAGATAGTCCAGGACAGCAGGTGTCCTCACAAATACATCATCATCACCCTTAAAAATGAAATGGGCATGTGGGCAGCATCTTGCAAACCAGTCCCAGAACAGCACATCCTTCAGGGAGAGGTTGAAGAAGGTGTCCATAAAGTCCCACTGGATGATATCACCATACTTTTCACTCTCCAAATGCAATTTCTCTTCAATTTGCAAGTCTTTGGACCTCCCCAGAAGGAAGACCCTGCGAACGAGCCTTTGCCGTCCACCTCTGGTTTTTAATCTTCCTGAACGCCCCCAAGTTTCTCGTATGGCTTCCCTGTTATCAAAGTTTGCAGTCTGAGTTTTGATGGCCATGAGCAATAACGGTGCCGTTTTCTTTGCTTGAGCATCACAAACATCTAAAGGATCTATGAGCAGCGGATAGTCTCGACAGTGCATAGTGGTCACAAAATTCTTCATCTGGATTGGTAGATTAGCATAATCATGCATTATATTGTTAATCTCATAATTTGGAGAACATTCAACCCCAGTCCTTCTGGATGTTTCTGTGTTGTAAGAAACACTGGATGTTTTTGCAGCCAGATGAGGCTTTAGGATAGGGTTATACTGGAGATCCGTCTTGAACTGGATGATGTTCCACAGAGCGCTACTATCTGGCTCGTTTCTCCAGAAGGGTTTGACAGGATGAGGAGCCAGATCTCTGGAGTGTTTGAGACCGCTGGCAGTGAAATGTGTCGGCAGCACAGAATGAACAACATGTGCACCAGGTGCCCCATGCTTCATGACATAGGACAAAGCAATTGAGACATATATGTAGACTGGGAGCAGCAATATGCACGGCGAACAGAAGAACAAGATCTGCCGGCGGTATCGACACAGACAGGAAGCCATAAACTGAGGAAAGAAAGATTAAGAATGTTAAACAGATCAGTATTTTATGTAAATATGTTTTTTTTCTTCTATATATGTCAACGCAGGCATTGCAGATTATTCAGACATCAGCAAAAATCTTTACAAATTCCCCATCGTAACCCTAGTCTCCACTAAAATGGAATAGTACGTTTTTGTAAGGGAATATTTTTGTAAGTCCATATTATATTATATATACATAAGCATCTTATTTACATAAGACTTGATATAAAATTATTTACCATAAAATGGAGTAACCTGCATACTACTTAAATACTTCTATAACTTTATTATTATTTTTATTTTAGTTTTACAAATAATTAAATTGAAAATAAATCAAACCAAAAACTTTTCATTCAAAACTTTAACGAACCAACTCGTAAACTGAGACTACAGTTTCTCACTTGTGCTACTCAGAAAGGTTGAGCTGATAAGTGTTTAGATGATTTTTTTTTTTATCTTTATCATTATTTTATTGTTCCAACAACGAAATGAAAAGAAAACTGCTATTACTAAACTACTAAAATCGCTTTAAACTTACCACGTTTTCCTGGTGATGTAGTTTATGATGAATTTCGAGTCATTCACATAATTCTCAAAATGTATGCGCAAGCTAAAAGACAAACATGTTACATGGAATATGTGGAAACGTCTTATTTACAAAATAATAATAATAATAATAATAATAAACTGTTTTAAAGTAAACTCGCTTTCCCCTTGTCGCTCGTGCACTGTGGATAACGTCAAATAACATCGGTTGTGAAATTCAGGTGTGAGCGCTCGAGGCCGCGCCCACGATATACTCACCTGTGACGTAACAAAGAGGAGATCGGGGCTAGTTGTCACACTTTTTTACTCTAGTGAATATTGTATAGATAATATGTATAGATTATTTAAACTCAGTGAGTCATTTTACTGGTTAAATAAAGGTAAATTATTAAAACCGGTAAAATAAATATCAAACCTATCTTTTGACCTAAGAATATTTTTGAAGTACTAGGCCTATAACAACCTCCACTTGTGACACCGAGCCCTGTTGTCCCCTATTTATTATCAGTATACAAAAACACACATCCATTTATTTTATTTTTTTTTGTAGTTTCATTCACTTAGACCTGTTTGACAAGTATGGTGAGTTGTCAGTGTACTACAAAGCCATTTGAAAGCCCCACAGATAACAAGTTACTCCCTTCAGCAAGTAAGGTCAGTTGATTTCTGCATTACAAAGCAATATCAGCATCACTGATGTTGATTAGAATCTAGAATAGATTATAATCAAGTATTTCATCATTGTGATGATGATATTAATGTGAGCTCACCAGACCTTCTGTTTAAATTGCTCTCATCTTCTCCCCATGCAGGCAGCTCGCCCACAAACGTATTGTCTTCAGGCTGCTTGTTGATGAATGTGTTCTATCCCCACTAGAAGAACTAACCCTCGACAGAGTATTGGTCAGACGCTTCGAGCTGGTTAAGTAGGGGAACTGTCTGTTTCTGTCTTGCTTCATTATATGGTTTTTAACAGTTAATCAAGTAATCTTACTACTGAAAGTACACTGAAAAAAAGAAAAAAAAAATCAGAAATTGCTAGAAATTTTCAAAATTAGTTACAAAGAAACAGCAACATTGAATTAAATGTTAAATAGTGAAATAGAAATTTTTGTTTTTCTTGTAAAATGTACTTCAATAATCTTTGTTTTACGACATAAAAAATAGTGCTATTATTTTAAGAAAAATACTATACCTACTATATTGGAAAAATATTTCATGCTTTATATGATGAAAAAAAAATTACACTACGTTTAAAAAATAATAATAATAATAAAAAAAAAAATCAAATTAAGAAATAATGGATGCAGATATGAACTTCTTTTCTTTCTTTCTTTTTCTTGGTCATAAGGTCATATTAGTTACCACTAGTTAACTGCATTAGTTAAGATTAACTAACAATGAAAAATCCTTCTAAAGCATTTATTAATACATTTATTCAAATTAAAGTTTATTTAAATTTATTTATTTAAAGTTTAGGTAATGAAAATGTAATATATTAATACTGTAACAAACATATTGCTCATTGAGTTATTTTTTGTTAATGCACTAATGTTTCCTAATGTGACCTTATTGTAAAGAGTTACCCATGCTTATTACCTATACATTTACGAAAGTGTACTTTTTGCATGTGTTCAGTGCATTCACCTGATGTCAAATTTTTTTCTAATTAGTTTCAATAAATGCTTTTTTTCAGATTGAGAACTTTTCAAGCACTTTAATTTCTAAAAATCAAGGAAAAAGTGACTTATGATATTATCCAAACCTGTAATCACCATAGAGACAGAGGATGCATACTGTCTGATATTAAAATTAGTTGTTGATCAATATACGTTTTAAGTGTCCAGTTGTCAGATTTTTACCTCCAGTCCCAACTAAAACTGAAAACATGGCTGCATCCTTGATACATCTCTGTCAAAGTTCTGTCAAGGAAAGAATAAACTGCTGGTGCCCTGAAAACATATATCATGTCACCATCATGCCAAGAAACAGACATACATTCTGATGAATTCATTTTTTAAAATGGTAGGAATTAAGATTTATTTTTTCCATATGAACAAGTGGTTTTATTTCATTTGTATTTTTTTTTACAAGTACTATTTTTTTGAGAAAACTTGCAAAAATTTCTAGCATATTCCAAGTCAAGAATGAACATGAAAAAAGGGGATTTATTGCTGAATGTCAAATGAAAACTACACTTTCACCATGTGAATACGACTCAGTTGCTGCGGTTACCATGCACTCATCTATCTGAACCACTAGAACATGCAGAGGGAGGGACGCCTTCACAGGCAGAGAGGAAGAACAGAAGAAACAGAGAGAAAGACAGGAAGAAAATCAATCAGCGAGACGAGCGGCGCTTTAAATGACTGTGTGCACACAAAATTAATCTTGAGCATGTGTGTCTGTGTTTGTGTAAGTGTGTACATTGCATGTGGTATAAGGTGTTAGTGTGTGTGTGGAGGGTTTATCTTCTCAAATGTCGTTGTAGGTTGTTGGGCTCTGGAAGTAGGGGTTAACACTTTGTAATCCATCTAAAGTAGCACGTCTAGTAGCCGAACACGCATTGCTTCAAGCAAGTCTCCAACTTGTATACATATGTGTCAAAAAGAGAAAGCACGGACTGGGAATGACCCCACTGAAAAGGGAAAAAAAACAAAGGAAAAACTACAAAACATGGAGCATTTTGCACAAACATCTGGTCGTATCGTTCTTCATTGTCTTCCCAGAATGATGCAGACACGATGGGCAGTAATGGATCTGTTTTAATGGACAATGCAGTTTTCAATGAAAAGTCCTGAGACACAGTGCGGCTTAAAGCTGCTGGCATAGGAATGGAAAGGTGTGGGAGAGAGATGTAGGTCCGTGTAGGCTAGAATCAGGCTGGATTGGTTCCTCCGCAGGCCAATGACTACACTAGGAAGGAAGGTTACAGTGCAATGAGCTCGTGTCACCACAAGGGGTTCAGGTTTAACCATTTAGCGTGTACCTGACGACGTAATAGAGCTCCCTTTCGACAAAGCCAACATCCTAAAAAGAGTACAAGCATACGTATACACACACAGGCGCACGTCGAAACTCACAACACGCACACACGCTCGAAACGCTAACCTGAAGACGAACACAACGCGAACGCATGAACGAAACACGTTCACGCACTAAACCACGTGCACAAAGACACGTACGTATACACTGAGGTTCAATGATACTCTCACGCACACGGACAGAAGTGTAAACACATTCATTGGATGCACAGACCACCGTTTTGAAAACCCTGAACCAGGGCCAATACTGCGACCCAGCGCCATGCCCTGTGAACTCCTGTGTACCTCTGTTTTCTATGGAAACAATATGCAACAACCAGTTGAGAGTAAAGAAAACTTAGAACGTAGAAACTAAAATTGAATGCAAACTGCCCTCGGATGCTTGAACGAATCGGCATCCGATGCGATTTGACGTCGGTTACATGTGCGCGTGAATCCTAGACATGTAAACAAACACCTTACACAGAAGTGATTCGATATTGCATGATGTCTGAAAAATATCACAGTTAAAATGGGGAGATCCTGAAGAAATGAAACTAACGAACAAAGAAAAAAACAAGAAGACGTGTCTATAAAACCCAAGAGTCTGTTTTTAAGAAAGGCTACAAAAATTCAACTGAACCTCCCTCGTCGGCAAACAGCAAAAGGCACCACAATATTATTCTATTTCTAACTTGTGAAAAAATTGGCACATAATTCTTCGTAACGCTGTAAATCAAAATAAGGAATTACATATAAATAGTTTTCCCCCTATAAAAAAAGTCTTTGCTGCTAGCTAGTAGACAATTTTTGCTGAAATGAAAATAAATATTTCATTTGTTTAGAATATCTGTCTGTTATATAAAATAAAAAATATTTCTCATAGGTGCAGGTCTATAGCATATCATTTGTTTTTCGCGCCTACGCAAGTTTGTTCATCCTTGCTCTCATCTTTCTTTTTTAAAGGGGTGCATTGTCCGGTCTGGACCACGACTGCGACAGTTTGTTGGCCTGCACATTGCCACGGGAGGCCGAGCGTCCCGTGTTGTTGAAAGTCCGTGTGTCATTGGGTTGGTAGATTGTGGCCGGTTCAATGGCATTCATGTTATGCATACTGAGAAACGGCGTGCTCTCGCCGTGGCCGAGGTCGCCAACCTCATCGTCCTCCCACTCGCTGTCCGACAGGCAGCTTTGAGAGCTATAGTCCCTGGGGCCTGGTGTACGCTGAGAAACGTGGCCATTGACCCGTGACCTCCTTCGCCAACGCCGGCCGTTGCTGCTTTTCTTCGGCTGCTCTCGAGAGGACATGTACTCCTGCGTGGTCTCATAATCCTCATCATCCACAAAGCGGTACGGACTGGAAGGGAGGGAGCCCGTGCTCTCCGCCGCGTAATATGGCCTACGGGATCGGCGGTAGTGGTGCAGGAGGGGCTGGTCATCGTCGGGGGAGTAGGCTGCCATGACGATGGCCGAGGCGGCGGGTGGCAGGGAGAGGGCGTGGCTGGCGTTTGGCGTGGTGATCTGAAAGGTAGGCACCTGCGAGGGCAGTGAGGAGTGAAACTCCACAGGAGATAGACGCGCCGGCGTGGTCAGAGCAGACACATACCTGCGAAGATGCAGAAAAACATGGGGTGAGAGGTGGGACATTTTAATCAAAACATCAAAATTATTCCATTTAAACCAGGTATATTGTTACATTTTATTACAATTTAAAATAACAGTTTTTTTTATTTGAATATACTTTAAAAATCTATTTTATTCCTGTGCTGAATATTCAGCATCATTCCTCAAGTCTTCAGTGTCACATGATCCTTCAGAAATCATTCTAATATGCTGATTTACTGCTCAAGAAACATTTCTGATTATTAATGCTTAATATTTTTTGTGCAAAAACATTTTTCCCGGATATTTTAATCAATAAAAAAAAAACAAAAAAAAAAACAAACAAACCAAAATGCTTTTTTAATTTGAAATAGAAATCTTTTGTATTCCTTATTATCAATGTTGAAAAAAATCTTAGTGCTTTTCAGGATTCTTTGATGATTATAATGTTCAAAATATATATATATATATTTTTATTTATTGAAATCTTACAAAAGTATTTACTGTCATTTTTGATCAATTGAATGCATCCTTGCTGAATAAAAGTATTACTTTCTTTAAAAAAAAAAAAAATCTTACTGACCCCAAACTTTTGATTGGTAGCGTATGTCTACTGCATATTATAATTTATATAAATATATTTATATACAATATTTATTAGCAAATAGGGCTTTTGAATCAATTATTTATTATGAATCAACCAATTAGAATGACATTCAATCTAAAGACATAAATTACACCAAATATATAAAAAAAGAAATCCTAGAAAACCGTAATAAAGTAAAAGCATTCAAGTAAACATTTTGCCACACAAATTTTATTACAATCCCCACCAAATATCATGGTAAAATAAAGATTACAAACTTATTTAACCAACAAGACAGTAAGCATGCTTTCATTTGACAACAAATATACACAGTTTCTTTTTTTCTGTGAAGGTCTTCTTATGCTGTTGTTTCCTTTTTCACTCACCTGTCACTGTGAGGCGAGTCCCGCAGGGAATCGTAAGAGTCTCCATACTGTAGGGGGCACTGTGTAGCGTCAGGATAACCACAGTATGCTGCACGGCGGGCACGAGCCTCCATACACGCCGGGCTGCTGCATTTACTGGTGCCAACGGAGGAAGAGAGCGCCCCTGACTGACAGTCAGAGTGCATGCTGTCCGTCCGCTCCATACTCCATGTGCGCTCCTCTGGCCTGACAGGCAGGAACAACACGAAGTGAAGAATACTAATGTGAGAAATGTGAGAAGCATTCTATATATATATAGAAACTGGCCTGAAATATACCTTTATTCAGCAGGGATTTAATAAAGTAATTATACGGAAAAACATGTATAATGTTAGATTTGTATTTCAAATATTTTTGTAAAAAATGTATTGATCAAAGTACACATATATATATAAGCAACATTGACTAGTTGGGTTAGTAAATGAACAGACAGATGGACCGATGATATATGTAAAGGATCTATATATGGATGTATTGACAGATGAATCAGTCAGGGTCAGAAGAGTCAGTACCGGTGACTGGAAGCATGAGAAGCTGTGGAGGTATGGTGGGATTGTGACGACATTCGGCTGCCCGAGAAATTGCCTGATGTCTCTGTTCCGTGTCGTACTACTCGATCCGTTGCTGGGACATTCTTAGATATATACTGCAATAAAAATAGAGTAGCATGAGATTATGCCGATTTCACACTTGTGTCCTAACCTGAATACATCTGAAGAATTCTTAGTCATCAATGTACCACAGGAAACAGTTTATTATAAATATATAATCAACAACTTAGCAATTTACTTCTGAACTGCAGTAACATCCAGAAGAAACATAATGTGAATCTTTTCCAGAAATACTGGACTTTAAGAGCTTTTAGATCATGTCCACACATACACTCTTAAAAATAAAGGTGCTTCATGGTGACATTAAAGAACCTTTTTGTTTAAATGGTAGTTAAAATAGTTTTCAAGTGACGTCAGGAAAGCCAATCTGGAGAGCAAAATGAAACTTTGCTTCACTAACCGCCAGTTGTTTTTACACAGTTTGCATGAAGTAGTAATGTAGTTTATATGCAGATATTAAAAGGTGAAATTCAGTAAACACATTATTGATAATGTATATTTTGTACAAGCAAGCATATGAACCCAGAATATAAACACAATGTGCAAAGTTTCATGTTAAATGGTTTCCCATAGAAAATGATTAGGAAAATACCGAACCATTAAGCAGACTGCATTCATATTCTGACCTCATCTGCCTACCTGTATGTAAACTGGCATTTTGTTCACCTTTGTTTTATACTTCTGAGAGGTGATCTAAATATTTGCAGCTGTAAAACAGATGGAAAACTGATGTGCAGCAGTTCTATGGATGTTTTGCCCTCCAGGTCTTTGAGCCGGTCACGTGACTGAAACCTATTAATAGAACCTTTACCATCTGAATAACTTTTCTGTTTCACAAATGGTTCTTTGTTGACGAAAGAAGGTTCTTCAGGTCCTAAAAAGGTAAAAAAACAAATGGTTCTTTAAAGAACCTTTAACTGAATGGTTCTTTGTGATACCTGAAATGGTTCTTCTATGGCATTGCTGTGAAGAACCTTTTGAAGCACCTTTATTTTTAAGAGTGTTAAGAGTCTATATTATAGATCAGTGGAGTGCACATGGGTATTTTTATAAACAGTTTTCCTTCTTCCATTTTGAAAAACATCTCCATCCACGTGAAAATGCAAATGCATGCTATGATGCACTGTCAAGAGCATGCCAGACCAACAGGTGGTGATATAATCTCAGCCGTAAAGCCATGTTGAACAATCAGAAGCCTGAAAAAGTTTCAATTAGTGGGACATAACAGCACTGGCTCCGATGTCACCAGCCAAAAACGGCGGTTTCGCTGTCTACACAATTGGCCTCATTTATCAATCTAACGTAGAAACGACACAGATTCGTGCAAACAAGTCAACTTACAGTACGACAGAGTTCACGTGTGATTCATGAAACATAAGTATGCCACCAATCTCAATGTGTGAATGATCACACGTTGATAAATGTGGCGGCAGAAAACAATCGTCATTTGAATATCACACCCTTAAAACAGAAATTGATCTTACTCCAAAAACAGCCGTTAACCTTGTAATTGCAAACAATTAGGCTACATAAATTTATGTAATTCATATGTGTATTAAAATACTTGTAAATATAAACAGCTTATTTAGTTCCCCTCACCCTACAACAAATATTTTAAATTTAACAGTATTCAGAACAGAAGAAGAATGAAAAATATGTAGTTATAGAATCATATATTAAACTATAAAATAAAACACAAATTAGGCTATAGTGGCATTCAGCATACAAATGTCAAGCAAAACTGAAATGGCATGGGCTCACGAGCCTGTCTCATACCACAAGAATCCAAATGTTTCCATTTCTGCCATATTTGTAACATTTGTTTGCATAACCATTATTCATTATATTGTCTAAACATGGCTTTATACTTCACTCATGTTTTACTATCTGTGTTGTTTGCGTGTGCACGAGGCGCTTGTGCGGTCAGATGGATTAAATCAAATAAAAATAGAAAAAAA